>NC_092128.1:131993653-132246965 GCF_043159975.1 Macaca nemestrina
TTTTATTTCTTGTAGAGTCTTTGTATGTTGCCCAGGCTGGCCTTGAACTCCTGGCTTCAAGCAATCCTCCTGCCACAGTCTCCCAAAACACTGGAATTACAAGGCCAGCCAAAAAAAAATTTTTTTAAAGAAAGAAAGAAAAAAAATTATGTAGCGCCCTGTCAAGTTGAGTTATCTCTGCCTTTTGTTGTGTTTGAGCTCTTTTACCACTCTGCACATTGTAGACAACTGATAGGAGGTAAGTGATTCTCATCCATCAAAATGCAAATGAAGTGTGTCTACTGGAAGGCAATGAATATCACGTCATGGATAGATCAGTTTTGTGTCTATTTGCAAATTCGCTTCAGCAGTCTTTATTGTGATGCTTTCAATCCTTCTTTAAATTATTTGCAATATCTCACTGATTCCCTCATTAATTAATGAGTTAAAGAAGATCTTTGACATGTATTCACTTTGTATTTGTGTGAGAGTCATTTGTTACCTGAAAAAAAAAATCCTTTAATAAGATGCTGATAGGTGATACGTGTCTTTAGATGTGCTCTTCTGATGGGTCAAAGTTTTCCATAATGCTGAAGATCTGAGAAAAAGCAGACCCCTCTCTGAAACTTACCTGGGAAGTTCTGAGTTCAGGGTACTGAGAGAGAATTTTTTTTTTATAGAGTCTCACTATGTTGCCCAGGATGGAGTGCAGTGGTGCAATCTCAGCTCACTGCAACCTCCGCCTCCTGTGTTCAAGTGATTCTCCTGCCTTAGCCTCATGAGTAGCTGGGATTACAGGTGCACGCCACCACACCCGACTAATTTTTGTATTTTTAGCAGAGATGAGGTTTCACCATGCTTGCCAGGCTGGTCTTGAACTTCTGACCTCAGGTGATCTGCCTGCCTCGGCCTCCCAAAGTGCTTGGATTACAGGCATGAGCCACCGCGCCCGGCCTGAGAGAGACTCTTTAAGTGTGCTCGCAAGCTGAGTCCTGGCTAGGGGATTGACCCAGGGTTCCCAAGAGTGAAAACCCTTGGTCCTGTGTAGATTGAGGCATCCCATTTGTATTTTGGCTGCGAGCCTGTCTGGCAGCACAATGATTTTTTATGCTGAAACTCCCACGGAACTCAGAAACGCCCAGCAAGGTTTATATGTTCATCGACTGCAACCTGATGAAGGTGGGGCCATCCACTGCGCTGGGGTGAGACCAAGGGCACACACCTCCCTTACACAGTCAATCCCAACTCTCCAAGTTTGGTCATGAGAAGAGGAACTGCAGGGGCTGGGACCGCTTAAGTACGGAGAAGCAGGCCAGGTGTGACTGCTCACAGCTGTAAGCCCAGCACCTTCAGGAGCCGAGGTGGGAGAACCACGAGCCCAGGAGTTGGAGACCAGCCTTGGCAACATAGCAATACCCCATCTCTACAAAAAAGGAATTAGCCATGCTTGGTGGTATGTACCTGTAGTCCCAGTTTCTCAAGAGGCTGAGGTGAGAGGATTACTTGAGCCCAGGAGTTCTAGGCTGTGGTGAGCCATCATCATGCCACTGTACCCCAGCCTGGATGACAGAGCAAGAACCCATCTCAAAAAAATAAAATAAAAAAAGATAAACAGCTGGGCTTGGCCCCCTCACTACTTACTCTCCAAGACTCCAGTTGTCTCCTGGTCGAGTCCCTCAATCTGTTTCCTGTGCACACCCTAGATAGAATGGGACTCAGGAACACTAGTTCTTGCCACTCTGCCCCCGACCCTGTGTCCCTTCTTAGGCTCACAGACTCCAGTGTCCTTTGGTACTAGGGCAGGACCTGCTCCTTAGCCCTAGCACTGAAGGGTGAGCCCTTCTCCAGGGGTCACTCCGTGCTCTGCCCCTACTCCTGCCAAGGAGTAAGCAATCCCAATCTGTAACAATAGCAATTCACAAATGAGTAGCAGCTGGAACTTCTCCTTGGAAGTTATGGTCAGACTCTGGGCCTCCTTGATTTCCTCCAGATCTCACTGGGACCATTTATTTTTGTTTCTTTATTTTTAGAGACAGGGTCCTGTTCTGCTACCCAGGCTGGAATGCAGTGGTACAATCATAGCTCACTGCAGCCTTGAACTCCTGAGCTCAAGTGATCCTCCTGCCGCAGCCTTCTGAGGGGCTGGGACTACAGGCTCACACCACCATGCCCAGCTATTTATTTTTATTTTTTGGAGAGTTGGGGGTCTTGCTATGTTGCCCAGGCTGGTCTTGAACTCCTGGCCTCAAGTAATCCTCCTGCCAGCCTCCCAAGATGTTGGGATTACAGGCATGAGCTACTGCACCCAGCCACTATCACTTACAAAAATGCCTCAGTGTTCTAGAATCTGATTAGGTTTGACCTTGTACAGGCTCTTTAGGAATACTGCCCCTGCTTCTGAAAAAAAATGTGTGTACTTTTTGATTTGTGGCCTCCTTCTCCAGTTCTCAAAGCTCTACTCAATCTTTCAAGCTTAGACCAAGTGCTGCCTCCTTCAGGCAGCCTTCCTGGATTGCTTGCAGATTGAATTGACTGCTCTTTATAGCTCAAATCCTCTTCCCATCCTGGTTGCATTTAGATGTTCATGTTATTTCTTCTGGTAGATTCATTTGTTCATTCATTCATTCATTCATTCATTCATTCATTCCTCAGAGGTTTTTGAGCACCTGCTCAGAAACAGGCACTGTGCTAGGCCTGGCATGCAGGTTTAAATGCATCAAATGCCCTCCTTCTCCATGCCTGCATCCCTGGGCGGGGAGTGGGCTGGGCTTGTTCCCAGCACCTAGCACAGCGCCTGCTGCCAGGTGACAGGTGTTTGATAAATAAATAGAGGCCAGGAGGCCATCTGATCACCTCTCCGGCACTTCAGTACATCCTATTTGTTTAAATTTTACCTTCTTTGCTAAATCATGCTTTAATTAACATTCGTCCTCCCTTGATGGGAGAGCAGCAGCTGTACGGCAGTTTGGAGGCTGTTGGGAGGCTGTCAAGTCTCTGCAGCTGCTCTGGCCTGGGGCTCCAGGGCTGCCTGGTTCCCACGCTGGCTGCGTGCCTCAGGGAATCCCCTACCTTCCCTTTCTCAGCCTCACCTTCCTCCTCTGCCTTCCCTTGTCTCTTGGGAGCTCTGAGATGAGAAGAGTGGGCTTGCATAAGACCATCCACATGGCGTGGCTACCATCACTGCTCCATGGCTCTGCTTCAATGACCCATCAGCCTTGATTTGGGGCTCCTATTTTCTGAGCCGCTGAACCCTGCACAAAGCAGCCTGTGTCCAGGCAGGGCCAGGCCACGCAGAGAGGTGACCCACTGTGCCCTCTGGGCAGCATAGCATCTGCAGGGGCATGGATGCCTTGAAGTAAGGTTGCCTTCAGGAGAGGACTGGGCATAGGGAGGGCAGACAGTTGACTAGGTGCCCATGGAGGTGAGCAGGCCAGAGCCATGAATGTCACAGAGCAGGAGGCAGGCCTGCCTTCTGGTTCCCACTTTGCCGGATTACCCTGAAAGGCGGACAAGTGTAGTCCACAAAAAAACCATCCGTATCAGCTGCTGACTGTGGCCGAACCCTTGGACTGTGGCTGAGCCCGTCCTTCTGGATTCTTCTGGGGTGCGCACAGAAGAGAGACTTCCTGACCAGACGCCTGCCACCCCTCCTGCAGTCTCACCGTGTCTGCCACTGTGTCTTGCCTGCTGGTCACCATTTAGTAAGGGTCCCTCATGTGAGCAGGTGCTGACATGCCCATCAAATAGGGAGTCCACTGAGGGAGGGAGATGGTGACCGGCCCCAAGTCACAAAGGAGATGGGTGATGAGACGGTGCACCAGGGACTGTCTCTGAGGTGGTAGCTGCTCCCTCTTTATTGCCCCACAAAGCCTTCAAGATCATGGGCTCCAAAGGCTTGGTGAGACCTACAGTCTAAGCTTGAGCATACAGACAGGGCAGACAGGGACCACCATTCTCTTCCTCTGTTCTCCTGTCCCAAGGCTAGGGGAAGGTCAGTAGGCTCAAGGATGTTCTGAACTTACAGGCAAACCAGGCTGTTGTCAACATAGGAGGCTTCCTGTGTGAACATCAGAGGGCCAGACCTGGTGGATCACGCCTGTAATCCCAGTTCTTTTGGAGGCCAAGGCAGGAGGATCACTTGAGCCTAGGAGTTGGAGACCAGCCTGGGCAACATAGTGAGACCACATCTCTACAAAACATTAAATAATTAGCTGGGCATGGTGGTGCACACCTGTAGTCCCAGTGGGAAGCTGAAGTGGGAGGATGGCTTCAGCTCAGGAGTTGAGGCCACAGAGAGGTATGATCGCACCACTGCACTCCAGCCTGGGCTACAGGGCAAGACCCTTTCTCTAAACAAACAAAACAAACAAACAGACATCAGAGAGATCAGCTCTCCAAAGAAGAGCTTATTCAGGAATAGCAAAGAATTGCAGTCTGGAATATGTATGTATGCTATGACCAGTTGTAGCTGCATCCAAAGGGTTCGGGGCTGAGGGACGCTTTTATCTATCTATTTCATTTTATTTTTTTTTTTAGAGACAAGGTCTAGCTCTGTCGCCTTGTGTAGTCGTGTTGTGTCCGGAATTAGTGGGTTCTTGGTCTCACTGTATTCAAGAATGAAGCCGCGGACCTTTGCGGTGAGTGTTACAGTTCTTAAAGATGGTGTGTCCAGAGATTGTTCCTTCAGACGTTCAGATGTGTCTGGAGCTTCTTCCTTCTGGTGGGTTCATGGTCTAGCTGCCAGGAGTGAAGCAGCAGACCTTCGTGGTGAGTATTACACCTCTTAAAGGCAGCGCATCTGGAGTTGTTCGTTCTTCCCTGGTCTCGCTGGCTTCAAGAGTGAAGCTGCAGACTTTTGCAGTGAGTGTGAGTGTTACAGCTCATGCTCATAAAGGCAGCCTGGACCCAAAGAGTGAGCAGCAGCAAGATTTATTGCAAAGAGAGAAAGAACAAAGATTCCACAATGTGGAAGGGCACTCCAGCAACCAGGTTACCACTGCTGGCTCTGGCAGCCTGCTTTTATTCCCTTATCTGACCCCACCCACATTCTGCTGATTGGTTCATTTTACAGAGAGTTGGTTCATTTACAGAGAGTTGGTTCATTTACAGAGAGCTGATTGGTCCATTTTGACAGAGTGCTGATTGGTGCGTTTAAAATCCTTGAGCTAGACAGAGTCACAGAGTGCTAGTTAGTTAGATACAGAGTTAGCTAGATACAGAGTACCAATTGGTGTATTTACAAACCCTGAGCTAGACACAGAGTGCTGATTGGTGCCTTTACAATCCTTGCACTAGACATAGAGTCACAGAGTGCTAGTTCTCCAAGTTCCCACTAGGTTAACTAGATACAGAGTGCTGATTGGCGCACATACAATCCTCCCGCTAGAACCTCCCGCTAGAAGTTCTCCAAGTCCCCATCCAGTTCAGGAGCCCAGCTGGCTTCACCCAGTGGATGCTGCACAGGGCTGCAGGAGGAGCTGCCCGCCAGTCCTCAGCCGCACCTGCACTCCTTAGCCCTTGGGCTGTGGATGGGACCGGGCGCCACGGAGCAGAGGGCGGCGCCAGTCGGGGAGGCTCAGGCCCCGTGGGAGCCCACCACAGTGTGGGGAGCTCAGACATGGCAGGCTGCAGGTCCCAAGCCCCGCCCGTGGGGAGGCAGCTAAGCCAGCCAGAATTTGAGTGCGGCGTCCGCGGGCTGGCACTGCTGGGGGACCTGGCGCAACCTCCGCAGCTGTTGGCCCGGGTGCTAAGCCCCTCACTGCCCTCGGCAGGCGGTGCCGGCTAGCCGCTCACTGTGCAGGGCCTGCCGAGCCCGAGCCCGCGCCCGCGCCCACCGGAACTCACACTGGCCCGCGAGCGCAGCCCTGGTTCCCGCCCGTGCCTCTCCCTCCACACCTCCTTGCAAGCAGAGGGAGGAGGCTCTGGCCTCAGCCAGCTCCCACGGTGCAGTGGTGGGCTGAAGGGCTCCTCAAGCGCCGCCAGAGTGGATACCGAGGCTGGAGGCCAAGGAGACTCCCAGAGTGAGGGCTGCTAGCACATTGTCACCTCTCAGTGTGATCATAGCTCACTACAGCCTCTTACTCCTGGGCTCAAATGATTCTCCTGCCTCAGCCTCTCGAGTAGCTGGGATTACAGGTGTGTAATGCCCAGCTAATTTTTACTTTTTTGTAGAGATGGGGTTTTGCCATGTTGGCCAGGCTGGTCTTGAACTCCTTGCCTCAAGCAATCCTCCCACCCCAGCCTCCCAAAGTGCTGGGATTATAGGCATGAGGCACTGTGCCCAGCCAGGGAAGCTTTTAAAGACAAAAAAGAAGAGAAGTCCATGTAAGCTTATTTGAAACAAAGACATTGATTACAGGGGCTCATTGCAGGAATTGGTGAAGCAGCCATTGTTGGGCAACTGTTCTTGTGTGAGGGGCTTATTTGGAACCTTGGGTTTTTTTTGTTGTTTGTTTGTTTTTTGAGATGAAATCTTGCTCTGTCACCGAGGCTGGAGTGCAGTGGCATAATCTCGGCTTACTGCAACATCTGTCTCCCAGATTCAAGTGATTCTCCTGTCTCGGCCTCCCGAGTAGCTGGGATTACAGGCACGTGCCACTGTGCCTGGCTAATTTTTATATTTTTAGTGGAGACAGGGTTTCACCATGTTGGCCAGGCTGGTCTCGAACTTCTGACCTCAAGTTATCCGCTCGTTTCCGCTTCCCAGAGTGCTGGGATTACAGGCATGAGCCACCAAGCCCAGCCTGGAACCCGGGGTTTTAGAGGAGTTCCTTGCGTAGTTCCCATCATATGTGCAGGCATTTTTTGTGTGTGATAAGTCCTATTACAGGCATAGATGCATGAGGGTTCTCACTCCATGGCCTCCTGGCAGCAGGCACACTGCTCGGTGCTGACTCTGTTTTGAGATTGGTAATGTCCACGCTATATGAGTGTTCTGGGGCTGCCGTAACAAAGTACTGCAAACTGGGTGGCTTAAGACAACAGGAATTTATTCTCTCACAGTTCTGAAGACCAGAAGGCCAGCAGTTCAAGCTGTTGGCAGGGCCATGGTTCCTCCGAAAGTCCTAGGGGAGGATTCTTTGCAGTGTCTGGTGGCTCCAGGAATATTCAGGGTCTCTTGGTTTGAGGATGCATCACTCCAGTCTGTTTCTGTCTATCACATGGCCTTCAGCCCTGCGTGCCTCTGTTTATCTCTTCTTCTTTTAAGACAGATGAGTGATCCAGATGGCCTCATTGCAACTTGATTACATCTGAAAAGACCTGTTTCCAAATAACACCACATTCTGAGGTTCGAAGTGGGCATAAATTTGGCAGGGACACTATTCAAATCTGGTGTTGAGGCTGGGTGTGGGGACTCATGCCTGTAATCCCAGCACTTTGGGAGGCTGAGATGGGAGGATTGCTTGAGGCCAGGAGTTTGAACCAGCCTGGGCAACATACAGAGACCCTATCTCTACAGAAAAATTTAAATAATTAGCTGGGTGTGATGGTGTACACCTGTAGTCCCAGCTACTTGGAAGGCTGAGGCAGGAGAATCACCTGAGCCCAGGAGGTTGAGATTACAGTGAGCCAAGATTGCACTACTGTACTCCAGTCTAGGTGACAGAGTGAGACTCTGTCTCAAAAAAAAAAAAAAATTAATTAATTAATTTAAAAAAAAATTAAGAGTTGCCCGCATTTCCAGAGCTTTGTCATGAGAACACAGGGGAGGGCCCCTCTGATCACAGTCACCCGTCTGATCCTCAGCCATCCTCTCTCAGCCCAGCTGGGGACCCTGAGGCTCAGTGGCATGTGATGTGCCTGAGGCCCTGGGTCCCACAGTGGTAGAGATGGGAGTCCCTGCTCAAGCCCCTGGTTCAAGATCTGCCTCTCCCCATGAAGTGGTCGGATTCTCCCTCATGGCACGCTTTTGTCAGCATCCTCCAGCTTCTTGTGTAAAAGTTGTCCTATAACAACTTTCAGTGTCATGAGTCCAGTTTTCCCGAAATGAAGATATGACCAAACATCTGATGGGAAAAAAGAAGGCAAATCGTCACCAATTGGCTATAACCCTAAATGTATGAGTAAAAATTAAAATAGCAATTCAAATATTTTATGTTAATTAACATCTTCAGTGATGGTTCAGTCTGGAGAGAAGTAAGCGAAGTGCTGTTTCCCTGGCAGGCTGTTTAGGGTGGCGACATCCTGAAGGAAGGAGGTGGGAGGAGATGGATCCATTTATGCTCACTGCTGTGGGCATCTCTGCCCTGCAACACCTGGGTAGGACCCAGCCCTGCTGAACAAAGATGTTTTCCTCTGAGCACAGAGTCAATCCGTGGGAGCTTCTTCTCCCTCTCCTTCTGCTCCTCCTCCTTTTTTTAAATTTTTTTAATTTTTATTTTTTTGACACAGGGTCTTGCTCTGTTGCCCAGGCTGGAGTGCAGTGGCGGCTGAAATGCAGTGGCAGCTGGAGTACAGTGGCGGAATCTTGACTCACTGCAACCTCTGCCTCCTGGGTTCAAGCATTCTCCTGCCTCGGCCTCCTGTGTAGCTGGAATTACAGGTGCATGCCACCATGCCTGGCTGATTTTTGTATTTTTAGTAGACGGGGTTTCACCATGTTGGCCAGGCTGTTGTCAAACTCCTGACCTTAGGTGATCTGCCCACCTCGGCCTCCCAAAGTGTTGGGATTACAGGCGTGAACCACCACGCCCAGTCATGAGAGCTTCCTGCAAAGGTCATAGCATTTGGGTTGGGGTTGGGGTGGGTGGGGAACCCAGAGGTCTGGGATCCCAGGGAAGAGTAGAACACGGGAAACATTGGCTGAGAGCCTGAGTTGAGACTCTGTGCTGTGCTGCCTAGCTCAGCCTCTTTGAGCTCCAGGTCTCCTCCTGGGTACCATGAGAATGAAGCCAGCACCTGCCTCAAAGCCTGCAATGAGGATTCAATGCCTCCTTCTGTGCACAGTTTAGCTCAGTGCAAAGTATGCCTTGTGGGCGCTCAGCTCAGTGCAGGTCAGCCACCATTATTCACACTGGCTAGGTGAATGCATTGACAAGTGAATTATTTTGAAGTGATCAGCAGTAGGAGGTGGGCCTTGCTCCCTCAGAGTCACCCCCAACAAGAGATTACCTTCTCTCCTTGCAAACTCCTGTGGGTCATCATGCACGGACTCAGAAGGTTCTGTCTGATCTTAGCGTTCAACCCTCGAGCAGAACAACCATGATTATGATTCTTACTTGTGTCTGCTCTTTAAAGTAAACAGCCCCTTCACACCCTGAGAACTTACAGATTGGTAAGGATATAAATACGTCAATTTGTTTGAGGCCGTTGGGGAGAAAAGTTGCATTTTGAGCATTGAGAAGGACTGAATCATGCTCTCAGGGTGTGCAATTGGATCACCCCCTTGGAGGGTTTGGCAAACGTAATTTTAGAGCAGAATTAGTATGCTTTGTGATAGAGCCATTACACTTATAAAAAGATTTATTTTTTTCAATTCTAAGCAAGGATTTTGGCTCTTTTTAAAGGGTTTTCCAAAAAAGCTTAAAGTGTGCTTCGGAAAGGAGGGTTTTGAGAGTTGTGGCAAGAGACTGAACTGGTCTCTCTCTCCTGGGCACATCTTTGATCCAAAGGTCTAAGTTGTGGTTACATACCCTCATGATACATGGGCTTGGAGAGAGCCTGGGCTTCCTTATCAAGCTACTGCTTCCTTTTATTTATTTATTTATTTATTTATTTATTTATTTATTTATTTATTTATTTGAGACCACGTCTCACTCTGTCACCCAGAATGGAGTGCAATGGCATGATCTGGCTCACTGCAACCTCCGCCTCCTGGGTTCAAGCGATTCTCCTGCCTTAGCCTTCCGAGTAGCTGGGATTATAGGCATCCGACATCATGCCTGGCTAATTTTTGTATTTTTGTAGAAACAGGGTTTCACAATGTTGGCCAGTGTGGTCTTGAACTCCTGAGCTCAGGTGATCTGTCTGTCTCGGCCTCCCAGAGTGTTGGGATTACGGGCATAAGCCACTGCACTGGCCACCACTTCCTTTTCAATGTAACAGGTTCATTATCCCCCCAAGTTCCAGTAAGGCCCTTTCATTATTCCACCACATCCTTCAAGAGAGTGGATTGGGAAAAGTCTAATTAGGGCAGACAGATTTTAGGTAGTATGGAACAGAGGTGCCCATGAACTATTTGAAGAACTTTAAAGACACATGCATCTTTTTTACTACTATAAAGGAGAAATATAAATAAAAGTTCTTAACCTTGATTGCAGGAAGAGACAAGGTGTATTCAAGAGTGTGGTTCTGGGAGGTAGGACTTTGGGTCTTAGGCTAGTGGCTGTAAAGGGGCTGTGAGGGCTTTGAGGGGGACCTGGGCATGGGGACAGCAGCCTTCAGCCCCTCTGGGGCTTCCAGGGTAGGCAGGACAGGTAAGGGGAGACTTTGGAGCTCCAAGAAGATTCTTTCATTGCACAGCCTGTTTCCTCATCTGTCCAACGAGGATCTGGAGGTGCGCTTTCTGCCTCTCCAATCAGGATCTCAGGGGTCAGCTGAAGAGAAGGCACTTTGGGAGTTTAAGGTGGCTGGATGTGAGTGCCAGTCGTGATGTGGGGTTCCTGAAATGCTCGTCTGTTCTGGGGTGTCTCTCTGGTCCCTCTTCCTGTTTTCTTTTCTGCTTTCCCATAAGACAGGTTGATTTCAGAGTCTAAGGTCATGTCTCCCGTCAAAGGCTACTTTGAGAAAAAACCAGCTGAATTTGGGCCAGGTGCCTCCTTTTTGTCTTGCTTTTTGGGGAAAAAAGTTTCAAGTTAATAACCAGTGATTTGAATTAATTTAATTTTAATTGTTGCTCTCTTTCTTAGAGACAGTCTTGCTCTGTCCCCCAGGCTAGAGGGCAGTGGCGTGATCATAGCTCACTGCAGCCTTGAACTCCTGGGCTCAAGAGATCTTCCTGCCTCAGCCTCCTGAGTAGCTGGGACTACAGGTGCACACCACCACACCTGGCGAATTTTTAAATATTTTGTAGAGATGGCGGTCTCGTGGCTGGTGCGGTGGCTCATGCTTATAATCCCAGCACTTTAGGAGGCTAAGGCGGGCGGATCACTTGATGTCAGGAGTTCGAGACCAGCCTGGTTAACATGGTGAAACCCTGTCTCTACTAAATATATAAAAAAGTTAGCCAGGCATGGTGGCACGTGCCTGTAATCCCAGCTACTTGGGAGGCTGAGGCAGGAGAATCGCTGGAACCCAGGAGTTCATAAATGGAGGTTGCAGTAAGCTGAGATCACACCAGTGCACTCCAGCCTGGGACATAGAGCAAGACTGTGTCTTTAAAAAAAAAAAAAAAGAAAAGAAATAAAGAAATTGCCAACCTGCTTGCCTAAGTGACTGTACCATTTGGTATTCCCATCAACAATGAGTGGAAGTTTCACTTGTTCCCATGCTCACAGGCATTCTGCGTTGTCAGGCTTTTGTAATTTATTTGTTTTAAGCCATTCTAATATATGTGTAATGGTGTCTCACTGTGGCTTAAATTTGCATTTCTCTAATGACTAATGATATTGAGCCTCTTTTCATGGGCATATTTGCCATACGTATATTTTCTTTGGTAAAGTGTCTGTTCAGATCTTTTGCTCGACTGTATCATTTGCGTGTTCTTTTTTTTTTTCTTGAGTGTTTTAGAGTTCTTTAAATCTTCTACATACAAGTCCTTAATCACAATATATTGCTATGGTTTTTGCTTTATACAGTCAGTTATCTCTTAGAACAATGTAGAACAAGAAAAAGAGTTTTAAAATATTTATCTCCTTTCAAACTATTTTTAGAGATCTTCTCTTCTTTGTGTAAATCCAGATTTCTGCCTGGTATCATAGTCTTCTGCTTGAATACTTTTCTTTAACATTTCTTGTATTACAGATCCACAAATAATGAATTCTCTCTGCTTTTGTGTGTCTGGAAAGAGTCTTTATTTATTGTTTATTTTTGAGCACTAGAATTCCGGGGTGAGAGTGTTTTTCCTTGCATTCCTTTACCAGGGTCACTCCATTATCTTCTGGCATGCACAGTTTCTGATAAGAAGTCTTGCACTATAATTCTATTTGTGCTTCTGTATGTAATGTGTCTGCTTTTTTTCTAGCTTCCTTTTAGATACGGTCTTTATCACTGGTTTTTAGAAGTTTGAATAGGATGTGTCTGAGCTTTTTGGTTTTTTGTATTTGGGGGATGAGCTATTTGTTCTAGTGTGGTCCTATGATTTTTTAAAAGTCACATTTAATATTAACTAAGTTTTTTTTTAAATTTCCAGCTTTTAAGTTCAGGGGTACATGTGCAGGATGTGCAGGTTTGTTACGTAGGTAAACATGTGCCATGGTGGTTTGCTGCACAGACCCTCCCATCACCTGGGGATTAAGCCCAGCATCCACTAGCTATTCCTCCTGATCCTCTCCCTCCTCCCACCCCCCGCCCTCTGACAGGCCCCAGTGTATGTTGTTCCCCTCTATGCATCCCTATGATTTTTAAATCTATAATTTGTTGTGACTTCATTTTTGGAAAATTATTGGTCATTATTTCCTCAACTAGTCTCCCTCTTTGTTTCTATTTGCCTTCTGGGATTTCAATTTCACTTATGTTAACTTTTTTCTTTCTTTTCTTTTCTTTTTCTTTCTTTCTTTCTTTTTTTTTTTTTTTTTTTTTTTTTTTAGAGAGTCAGCGTCTTGCTCATTGCCAAGGCTGGAGTGCAGTGGCGTGATCTTGGCTCACTGCACCCTTGACCTCCCAGGTTCAAGCCATTCTCCCATCTCAACCTCTCAAATAGCTGGGACTGCAGGTGTGTGCCACCATACCCTGCTAATTTTTAAAAATTTTCTGTAGAGACAAGATCTCATAATGTGGCTGGTCTCAAAGTGGTGGGCTCAAGTGATCTTCCTGCCTCAGGCTCCCAAAGTGCTGGGATGACAGACATGAGCCACTGTGCTCAGCCTTCACATATGTTAGATTATTAATTATTGTCCCACACCAATTGGGTGCTCTATCTTGTAAAATGTCTCATAAAATGTTTTTACTCTGTGTGTGTGTGTGTGTGTGTGTGTGTGTGTGTTTGTGTGTGTGTGTTTCAGTTTGGGTAATTCTCGTTGACTTCCCTTAACATTCAGTTATTTTCTCAGTAGTGTCAAATATTCTGATGAGCTCTTTAAAACCATTTTTAAAAATCTCTGTTATTGCTGTTCACAAAATATTTCTAACATTTACAGTTGATCCTTTCTTACACCTTGCATAGCTCTGCTGAAATTTCTCATGTGTTCATGAATATTTTTCACCTTTTCTACCACAGCCTTTAATGTATCAATCATAGTCATTTTAAAATCTCTGTCTTATAGTTCTAACATCTAAGTCACTTCTGAGTCTAGTTCTCTTGATTGATTTATCTCTTTTTTTTTTTTTTTTTTTTTTGAGATGGAGTCTGGCTCTGTCGCCCAGGCTGGAGTGCAGTGGCGGGGTCTCAGCTCACTGCAAGCTCCGCCTCCCGGGTTTACGCCATTCTCCTGCCTCAGCCTCCCCAGTAGCTGGGACTACAGGCGCCCGCCACCTCGCCCGGCTAGTTTTTTTTGTATTTTTTAGTAGAGACGGGGTTTCACCGTGTTCGCCAGGATGGTCTCGATCTCCTGACCTCGCCATCCGCCCGTCTCGGCCTCCCAAAGTGCTGGGATTACAGGCTTGAGCCACCGTGCCCGGCCGATTGATTTGTCTCTTGACAGAGAGTGTTTTCACTTGCTTTTTGGATGTGTCTTGCAGTTTTTGATTGAGTGCCAGACATGGCATACAGAACAGTAGAGACTGAAGTAAAAATTTATGTCTGAAAATGGCAAGTCTTTTCTTTTGCTTGGCTGCCAGTATGGGGGAGGGGAGAGTTGAGTCAATCTTTTCAGGAATGAAACTGGAATTGGGTTTTGTTGTTGTTATATTTACCGTCAATGCACTACCAGCTTGCATTTTTCTAGAGGTGTCTTGTGCTTATTGTGGGGCTGGGTTGCTTGAGGGTTTTTGTCAATGCTCCCATAACACTGTCATCTTTTGGCCTTCCCTGGGTGCCTGCATCTCAGAGAAGATTTCTATACTCTTGCCTCTCCTACTTCAGTAGACTGATTGCTGTCACTTGGTACTTACTAGCCTGGTGGTGGTGGACAAAGATGTTCCTTGTTTTCCTGGCCCAGCCTCAATCTTAGGCAGGTCTTGTGTCTCAGGGTCTTGGCAGTGGGATTTTCTCAGTGATCCTGCCCTCCCACCTATGGAAGGCAAACTCTGCCTTGCATCCTCAGTGTGTCTTCTCCAGGAGAAAATTTGTTGTCCCTCAACCAGCAAAAGACCTCTAGTGGAATTAGTATAAAATTCTGGGCCCAGTATGATTTCCTGCTCCTCCTTGCGAGATATATTTTTATTCTTCTACCCTCATCCCACCTGCAATGGTCCTCACCTGTGTCCTGGGGGTGACAGCGTTCTCTGCTCTTCACCCAACTTCACCCACAGCTTATGGCCTTTGTTTCAAGGGGACAAGTGTCTCAGTGAGTTCTGTGCCTCTCCTACAGTGGCAGCTCCTCCCCTTATCCAGGCATGCATGCAAGGGAGGTTTGCTATAGTGTCCCATCCTATGTCTAATCTTTTGTGCAAGCTCCCAGTGGAGATATGAAGAGAAAAGCCTGCATTTACACCAGAGCTCTGTAGTCTCATGCTAGACTTCCCTTGGGCTTTAGAAATTTGTTGAAATTTTTACCTAAATTCTTCTTACCTATTTATATGTCAACTGAAGCCTTTTCCTCCTGTGCTCTGTCAGAGTCGATTCAGTGCTTGCATCCCATTTTTCCTTAGAAAGGCCCATCTTTCCTTAGATTTCAGACTATTTGGTTGCCCTGCAACTTCAGCTTTCCGATAGATTCAGAAAAAGTGACGGTTTTCTTATTGTTAGGATAGGAGTGACAGTCTTTCTGGCTTTGTACCACCAAGGCAGAAACAAAACTCTGTTTTCTCCACTTTGGAAAGAAACAGCCTGGGTGTGGTGGCTCACACCTGTAATCCCAGCACTTTGGGAGACTAAGACAGGTGGATCACCTGAGGTCAGGAGTGTGAGACCAGCCTGGCCAACATGACGAAACCCCGTCTCTACTAAAAATACAAAAATTAGCCAGGTGTGGTGGTGGGCGCCCGTAATCCCAGCTAATTGGGAGGCTGAGACACAAGAACTGCTTGAACCCGAAAGGCGGATGTAGCAGTGAGCTGAGATGGCACCACTGCATTCCAGCCTGTGTGACGGAGTGAGACTATCTCAAAATAAAAAGGAAAGAAAAGAAGGAAACAAGGAAGGTAGAGGAGGAACTGCAGTGGAATAGACAGAGAGGTTTTTCCAAAACAGAAACAGGATGGGCCCAAAGATTCCGTTCTTCAGCAGACCCAGGATATGGTATTCTAGGACAAAGATGGTGGACATTTGTGAACGTGCAATCAGCAGAAAATCTTGAATTAACTAGAAGTCAAGAGATGTGACAATCCATTGAGACAAAGGCAAATACACTGGGGCTGAGGCTATATCTCAGCCATGCAGATTGATCCCATTGGAGGTGAGGGCTGGCACCTGGTCCCCTGATAGCTCTGATGGAGGAGAGGCAGGAGCTTGGCAAGTAATAACCTTTGTGCAGTGAAAGGTGGCTGGCATACAGTACTATACCCGCAAAGTATCCAGTATATGAACCCTTAAATGTCTCCTCCCCAGCAACTCAGACTTTGTGCACAAGGGTTTTCATCTCCTGATTTTGGTAGCTTCAGAGTCCTACCTGTTTTAATTTTCCCCCCAAAATTTTTCTTTCCACCCTCATTCTTTTTTTTTTATTTTTTGAGATTGTCTCACTCTGTCACCCAGACTGGAGTGCAGTGGCCCCATCGTAGCTCACTGTAGTCTCAAACTTCTGGGCTCAAGTGATCCCCCTGCCTCCGCCTCCCAAGTAACTGGGACAACAGGTATGCAGCACCACACCCAACTAATTTTTATGTTCTTCTATAGAGATAGGGTCTCGCAGTGTTGCCCAGGCTGGTCTCAAACTCCTGGGCTCAAATGATCCTCCAGTTTTGGCTTCTCAAGGTGCTGGGATTACAGGTGTGAGCCACTGCACCCTGCCAATTTGCCCTTTAAAAACACTTTGTTGACATATACAGACCATAAAATTCACCCATTGAAGTTTATAGGTCCGTGGTGTTTAGTATATTCACATGAATTGATTTGTTCTTTAGATCTTAGTGACTTCTGAGTAGGATTTGACATTATTTGTTTACAAAATTAAACACAATAGGAACAGGACAACTAATAAAAACAATATGGCTCCCCCTACATAGAAATCAGCTTTGCCAGCTGGGCGCAATGGCTCACACCTGTAATCCCAGCACTTTGGGAGGCTGAGGAGGGCAGATCATTTGAGGTCAGGAGCTTAAGACCAGCCTGACCAACATGGTGAAACCCCCTCTCTACTAAAAACACAAAAAAATAAGCCAGGCCTGGTGGTGTGTGCCTGTAGTTCCAGTTACTCAGGAGGCTGAAGCAGGAGAATAGCTTGAACCTGGGAGGCGGAGGTTGCAGTGAGCCAAGACCGCACCACAGCACTCCAGCCTGGGCTACAGAGCGAAACTCTGTCTCAAAAAAAAAAAAAAAAAAAGTAAAAGAAAAGAAAAGAAAAGAGGCTTTGCCAGGCACTCAAATGAGTTTCTCCATTTGAGCAGTTAGTTTAGCTTAAGTCCCCTGGCAGAGAAGAAAAAAGGGAAATGGGTTGTATAATCCTCATTGTCTGATAAAACAATGAAGACACATTTCTCAAGGGAAATGCTCTTTCCTGGCAAAGACTCCAAGCAGGGCATTTGCATAAAGAACCATTATACATGACACTTATTGATATACTAAAGACTTCTATTCAGAACAATACCGACATTTCTCCACTTAAATAAATTATTTACTAAATAGATTTGTTTGCAGGAATAAAATGTTTAGTGTAATACTGCAATTAAGAACATAGGCTTTAGAGTCAGAAAACTTTGCCAGCTTACCATCTTGTGTAAACTTGTGCAACCTTGTGCAAGTTATTTTGTCTCTACAAGTCTTAGTTGCCTCTTCTGTAAATAGGGTTAATGATAGTTTTTCTATCAAAGGATTTTGTTCTGAGGGTTTAGTGATAGAGGAAGGTTAGGTTGGTGCCTACAATGTTTCTCCACTGTAAAGATACTATATCTCACGTTTTCTATCAGTAAGATTTTTTGTTTTTTTGTTTTTTGTTTTGAGACATTCTCGCTCTGTCACCCAGGCTGGAGTGCAGCGGCCCAATCTCGGCTCACTGTAACCTTCACCTCCTGGGTTCAAGTGATTTTCTTGCCTCAGCCTCTCGAGTAGCTGGGATTACAGATGCCCGCCACCATGCCTGGCTAATTTTTGTATTTTTAGTAAAGATGGGGCTTCATCATGTTGGCCAGGCTAGTCTCAAACTCCTGGCCTCAAGTGATCTGCCCGTTTCAGCCTCCCAAGGTGATGGGAATACAGGCGTGAGTCACCGTACCCGACCTCAGTTAAGTATCTTTTAAGGTGGTACTTTGAGATTATTTAAATATCCTATTACTCTTCAAAGTTGTACCCATTAGTTTTGTTACAGGAAAGAGGTTCCAATCCAGACCCCGAGAGAGGGTTCTTGGATCTTATACAAGAAAGAATTCGTAGAGAGTCCATAGAGTAAAGTGAAATCAAGTTTATTAGGAAAGGAAAGAAATAAAAGAATGGCTTCTGTATAGATGGAGCAGCCCCAAGGGCTGCTGGTTGCCCATTTTAATGGTTATTTCTTGATGATATGCTAAACAAGGCGTAGATTATTCATGCCTCCACTTTTTAGTCCATATAGGGTAACTTCATGACATTGCCGTGGCATTTGTAAACTCCCATGGCGCTGGTGGGAGTGTAGCAGTGAAGACGACCAGAGGTCACTCTCATGGCTATCTTGGTTTTGGTGTGTTTTAGTCAGCTTCTTTACTGCAATCTGTTTTATCAGTAAGGTCTTTATGCCCTGTATCTTGTGCTGACCTCCTATGTCATCCAGTGACTTAGAATGCCTTCACTGTCTGGGAATGCAGCCCAGTATGTCTCAGCCTCATTTTACCCAGCTCCTATTCAAGATGGAGTTGCTCTAGTTTAAATGCCTCTGACAATTTTATCATCCACTGATGGTTCTTACCCAAATCAGTCATCCCTAGGGTAACTGCCAAATGGTGATCTTCCAATGCTTTCATTCCTTCTACAATTATTTGCTGACTTTCTATGTAAGAAAGAGCTCTATGAAATTAAAGAAAATCTAAATAAATGAAAACACTTATTTAGAACATTCTTGTTCATCAATCAGAAAACTTAATATTGTTAAGATAGCAATAGTCTCCAAACTGATCTATAAATTCAATTCAATCCCTATCAGAATCCCAGCTGATGTGTGTGCGTGTGATTTATTTTGTTTTTGTTTTGTTTTTGCAGAAATTAACGAGTAGACCCTAAAATTGACATGGAAATGCAAGGTACCCAGAGCAACCAAATGATCTTGAAAAAGAAGAACAAAGTAGGAGGACTCACACTTTCTGAGTTAAAACTGACTTCAAAGCTCCATTAACCAGGACAGTGTGGTGCTGGTATAAGGGTAACATACAGATGAATGGAACAGAATTTTTAGTGCAGAAATAAACTTTTAAATCATGGACATTTGATTTTTTTTTAATATACTTTAAGTTCTAGGGTACATGTGCACAACGTGCAGGTTTGTTACATATGTATACATGTGCTATGTTGGTGTGCTGTACCCATTAACTCGTCATTTACATTAGGTATATCTCCTAATGCTATCCCTCCTCCCTACCCCCTCACCACAATAGGACCCGGTGTGTGATGTTCCCCTTCCTGTGTCCAAATAATCCCATTGTTCAATTCTCACCTATGAGTGAGAACATGTGGTATTTGGTTTTTTCTTCTTGCGTTAGTTTGCTGCATCCATGTCCCTACAAAGGACACGAACTCATCCTTTTTTATGGCTGCATAGTATTCCATGGTGTATATGTGCCACATTTTCTTAATCCAGTCTGTCACTGATGGACACTTGGGTTGATTCCAAGTCTTTGCTATTGTGAATAGTGCCACAACAAACATATGTGTGCATGTGTCTTTATAGCAGCATGACTTATAATCCTTTGGGTATATACCAAGTCATGGGATGCCTGGGTCAAATGGTATTTCAAGTTCTAGATCCTTGAGGAATCGCCACACTGTTTTCCACAATGATTGAACTAGTTTACATTCCCACCAACAGTGTAAAAGTGTTCCTATTTCTCCACATCCTCTCTAGCACCTGTTGTTTCTTGATTTTTTAATGATTGCCATTCCAACTGGTGTGAGATGGTATCTCATTGTGGTTTTGATTTGCATTTCTCTGATGGCCAGTGATGACAAGCATTTTTTCATGTGTCTGTTGGCTGTATGAATGTCTTCTTTTGAGAAATGTCTGTTCATATCCTTTGCCCACTTTTTGATGGGGTTGTTTTTTTCTTGTAAATTTGTTTGAGTTCTTTGTAGGTTCTGGTTATTAGCCCTTCGTCAGATGAGTAGATTGTAAAAATTTTCTCCCGTTCTGTAGGTTGCCTGTTCGCTCTGATGGTAGTTTCTTTTGCTGTGCAGAAGCTCTTTAGTTTAATGAGATCCCATTTGTCAATTTTGGCTTTTGTTGCCATTGCTTTTGGTGTTTTAGACATGAAGTCCTTGCCCATGCCTATGTCCTGAATGGTATTACCTAGTTTTCTTCTAAGGTTTTTATGGTTTTAGATCTAACATTTAAGTCTCTAATCCATCTTGAATTAATTTTCATATAAGGAGTAAGGAAAGGATCCAGTTTCAGCTTTCTACTTATGGCTAGACAATTTTCCCAGCACCATTTATTAAATAGGGAATCCTTTCCCCATTTCTGGTGTTTCTCAGGTTTGTCAAAGACCAGATGGCTGTAGATGTGTGCTATTATTTCTGAGGGCTCTGTTCTGTTCCATTGGTCTATATCTCTGTTTTGGTACCAGTACCATGCTGTTCTGGTTACTGTAGCCTTGTAGTATAGTTTGAAGTCAGGTAGCGTGATGCCTCCAGCTTTGTTCTTTTGACTTAGGATTGTCTTGGCAGTGTGGGGTCTTTTTTGGTTCCATATGAACTGCTCTAAAAAGCAGTTTTTTCCAATTCTGTGAAGAAATTCATTGGTAGCTTAATGGGGATGGCATTGAATCTATAAATTACCTTGGGCAGTATGGCCATTTTCACAATATTGATTCTTCCTATCCATGAGCATGGTAGGTTCTTCCGTTTGTTTGTGTCCTCTTTTATTTCACTGGGCAGTGGTTTGTAGTTCTCCTTCAAGAAGTCCTTTACATCCCTTGTAAGTTGGATTCCTAGGTATTTTATTCTCTTTGAAGCAATTGTGAATGGGAGTTCATTCATGATTTGGCTCTCTGTTTGTCTGTTACTGGTGTATAAGAATGCTTGTGATTTTTCCACGTTGATTTTTTATCCTGAGACTTTGCTGAAGTTGCTTATCAGCTTAAGGAGATTTTGGGCTGAGACGATGGGATTTTCTAAATATATAATCATGTCATCTGCAAACAGGGAAAATTTGGCTTCTTCTTTTCCTAACTGAATACCCTTGCTTTCTTTCTCTTGCCTGATTGCCCTAGCCAGAACTTCCAACACTATGTTGAATAGGAGTGGTGAGAGAGGGCATCCCTGTCTTGTGCCAGTTTTCAAAGGGAATGCTTCCAGTTTTTGCCCATTCAGTATGATATTGGCTGTGAGTTTGTCATAAATAGCTCTTATTATTTTGAGATACGTTCCATCAGTACCGAATTTATTGAGAGTTTTTAGCATGAAAGGCTGTTGAATTTTGTCAAAGGTCTTTTCTGCATCTAATGAGATAATCATGTGGTTTTTGTCTTTGGTTCTGATTATATGCTGGATTACATGTATTGATTTGCGTAGGTTGAACTAGCCTTGCGTCCCAGGGATGAAGCCCACTTGATCATGGTGGATGCGTTGTTGGTCTAAAATTCTCTTTTTTTGTTGTGTCTCTGTCAGGCTTTGGTATCAGGATGATGTTGGCCTCGTAAAATGAGTTAGGGAGGATTCCCTCTTTTTCTATTGATTGGAATAATTTCAGAAGAAATGGTACCAGCTCCTCCTTTTACCTCTGGTAGAATTCAGCTGTGAATCCATCTGGTCCTGGACTTTTTTTGGTTGGTAGGCTATTAATTATTGCCTCAATTTCAGAGCCTGCTATTGGGTCTATTCAGGGATTCGACTTCTTCCTGGTTTAGTCTTGGGAGAGTGTAAGTGTCCAGGAAATTATCCATTTCTTCTAGGTTTTCCGGTTTATTTGCATCGAGGTGTTTATAGTATTCTTTGATGGTAGTTTGTATTTCTGTGGAGTTGGTGGTGATATCCCCCTTATCATTTTTTATTGTGTCTATTTGATTCTTCTCTCTTTTCTTCTTTATTAGTGTTCCTAGTGGTCTATCAATTTTGTTGATCTTTTCAAAAAACCAGTTCCTGGGTTCATTGATTTTTTGGAGGGTTTTTTGTGTCTCTATCTCCTTCAGTTCTGCTCTAATCTTAGTTATTTCTTGCCTTCTGCTAACTTTTGAATGTGTTTGTTCTTGCTTCTCTAGTTCTTTTAATTGTGATGTTAGGGTGTCAGTTTTAGATTTTCCCTGCTTTCTCTTGTGGGCATTTAGTGCTATAAATTTTCCTCTACACACTGCTTTAAATGTGTCCCAGAGATTCTGGTATATTGTATCTTTGTTCTCAGTGGCTTCAAAGATCATCTTTATTTCTGCCTTCATTTCGTTACATACCCAGTAGTCATTCAGGAGCAGGTTGTTCAGTTTCCATGTAGTTGAGCAGTTTTGATTGAGTTTTTAGTCCTGAGTTCTAGTTTGATTGCACTGTGGTCTGAGAGACAGTTTGTTATAACTTCTGTTCTTGTACATTTGCTGAGGAGTGCTTTACTTCCAACTATGTGGTCAATTTTGGAATAAATGCGATGTGGTGCTGAGAAGAATGTATATTCTGTTGATTTGGGGTGGAGAGTTCTGTAGATGTCTATTAGGTCCGCTTGGTGCAGAGTTGAGTTCAATTCCTGGATATCCTTGTTAACTTTCTGTCTCGTTGATCTGTCTAATGTTGACAGTGGGGTGTTGAAGTCTCCCATTATTATTGTATGGGAGTCTAAGTCTCTTTGTAAGTCTCTAAGGACTTGCTTTATGAATCTGGGTGCTCCTGTATTGGGTGCATATATATTTAGGTTAGCTCTTTCTGATGAATTGATCCCTTTACCATTATGTCATGGCCTTCTTTGTCTCTTTTGATCTTTGATGGCTTAAAATCTGTTTTATCAGAGACTAGGATTGCAACCCCTGCTTTTTTTGTTTGTTTGTTTTCCATTTGCTTGGTAGATCTTCCTCCATCCCTTTATTTCGAGCCTATGTGTGTCTCTGCATGTGAGATGGGTCTCCTGAATACAGAAAACTGATGGTTCTTGACTCTGTATCCAATTTGCCAGTCTGTGTCTTTTAATTGGAGCATTTAGTCCATTTACATTTAAGGTTAATATTGTTATGTGTGAATTTGATCCTGTCAATATGATATTAGCTGGTTATTTTGCTCGTTAGTTAATGCAGTTTCTTCCTAGCATCGATGGACTTTACATTTTAACATGTTTTTGCAATGGCTGGTACCTGTTGTTCCTTTCCATGTTTAGTGCTTCCTTCAAGAGCTCTTGTAGGGCAGGCCTGGTGGTGACAAAATCTCTAAGCATTTGCTTGTCTGTAAAGGATTTTATTTCTCCTTCACTTATGAAACTTAGTTTGGCTGGATATGAAATTCTGGGTTGAAAATTCTTTTCTTTAAGTATGTTGAATATTGGCCCCCACTCTCTTCTGGCTTGTAGAGTTTCTGCCGAGAGATCTGCTGTTAGTCTGATGGGCTTCCCTTTGTGTATAACCCGACCTTTCTCTCTGGCTGCCCTTAACATTTTTTCCTTCATTTCAACTTTGGTGAATCTGACAATTATGTGTCTTGGAGTTGCTCTTCTCAAGGAGTATCTTTGTGGCGTTCTCTGTATTTCCTGAATTTGAATGTTGGCCTGCCTTACTAGGTTGGGGAAGTTCTCCTGGATATTTTCCTGCAGAGTGTTTTCCAACTTGGTTCCATTTTCCCCCTCACTTTGAGGCACACCAATGAGATATAGACTTGGTCTTTTCACATAATCCCATATTTCTTGGAGGCTTTGTTCATTTCTTTTTACTCTTTTTTTCTAAAGTTCTCTTCTCACTTGATTTCATTCATTTGATCTTCAGTCACTGATACTCTTTCTTCCAGTTCATCGAGTCGGTTACTGAAGCTTGTGCATTTGTCACATAGTTCTCGTGTTATGGTTTTCATCTCTATCAGTTCTTTTAAGGACTTCTCTACATTGGTTATCCTAGTTAGCCATTCATCAAATCTTTTTTCAAGGTTTTTAGTTTCTTTGCACTGGTTACGTAGTTCCTCCTTTAGCTCTGAGAAGTTTGATCGACTGAAGCCTTCTTCTCTCAACTCGTCAAAGTCATTCTCTGTCCAGCTTTGTTCCGTTGCTGGCGATGAGCTGCATTCCTTTGGAGGGGGAGATGTGCTCTGATTTTTTTAATTTCCAGCTTTTCTACACTGCTTTTTCTCCATCTTTGTGGTTTTATCTGCTTTTGGTCTTTGATGCTGGTGACGTACTGATGGGATTTTTGGTGTGGGTGTCCTTTCTGTTTGTTAGTTTTCCTTCTAACAGTCAGGACCCTCAGCTGCATGTCTGTTGGAGTTTGCTTGAGGTCCTCTCCAGACCCTGTTTGTCTGGGTATTAGCAGCAGAGGCTGCAGAAGATAGAATATTGCTGAACAGCGAGTTTTGCTGTCTGATTCATTCTCTGGAAGGTTTATCTCAGGGGTGTATGCAGCCGTGTGAGGTGTGAGGTGTCGGTCTGCACCTGGTGGGGGATGTCTCACAGTTTGGCTACTCAGGTGTCAGGGACCCACTTGAGCAGTCAGTCTGTCTGTTCTCATATCTCAACCTCTGTGCTGGGAGATCCACTGCTCTCTTCAAAGCTATCAGATAGGGACATTGACCTCTGCCGAGGTTTCTGCTGCTTTTTGTTTAGCTATGCCCTCTCCCCAGAGGTGGAGTCTACAGAGGCAGGCAGGCCTCCTTGAGCCATGGTGGGCTCCACCCAATTTGAGCTTTCTGGCAGCTTTGTTTACCTACTTAAGCCTCAGCAATGGTGGGTGCCCCTCCCCCAGCCTCACTGCTGCCTCACAGTTAGATCTCAGACTGCTGTGTTAGCAATGAGGGCGGCTCCATGGGTGAGGGACCCGTTGGGCCAGGTGTGGGATATAATCTCCTAGTGTGCCATTTGCTAAGACCCTTGGTAAAGCGCAGTATTAGGGTAGGAGTTACCCGATTTTCCAGGTGTTGTGTGTCTCAATTTCCTTTCGCTAGGAAAAGGAATTCCCTTCCCCCTTGTGCTTCCCAGGTGAGGCGATGCCTCACCCTGCTTCAGCTCTCGCTGGTTGGGTTGTACCTGCTGACCAGCGCCAACTGTCCGACACGCCCCAGTGAGATGAACCTGGTACCTCAGTTGGAAATGCAGAAATCACCCATCTTCTGTGTCGCTCATGCTGGGAGCTGGAGGCTAGAGATGTTCCTATTCGGCCATCTTGGGCATGCCCCCTGACATTAGACTTTTGACAGAGTTGCCAAGACAATTTATGGGGGAAAGATTAGTCTTTTCAACCAATGATGCTGTGACAACTGGACATCCATTTGCAAAAGAATGATGTGAGATCCCTATGTCAGACCATACAAAAAACAGTAAAAATGGATCAAAGGGCTGGGTGCAGTGGCTCATGTCTGTAATCCCAGCACTTCAGGGGGCTGAGGCAGGAGGATCACTTGAGCCCAGGAGTTCAAGACCAGTCTGGGCAACATGGCAAAACCCCATCTCTACTAAAAAATACAAAAATTAGACGGGCATGGTGGCACATGCCTGCAATCCTCCCAAAATCAGGAGGCTGAGGCACTAGAATTGGTTGAACCTAGGAGGTGGAGGTTGCAGTGAGCTGAGATCATGCCACTGCACCCCAGCCTGGGCAGCAGAGAGAGACTGTCTCAAAAAAAAAAAAAAAAAAAAAAAAAAAAAAAAAAAAGATAAAAAATGTAAATATATGAGCTAAAACCATTAAAAAATTAAAAGGAAACATAGGAATAAATCTTCATGACCTTGGGTCAGGGTTAGGTGATGGTTTCTTAGCTATGACACCAAAAGCACAAGTGGTAAAAGGAAATACACATAATTGGACTTGATGAAAATTTTAAAAATGTGTGCTGCAAATGATGCCTTCAAGAGAATGAAAAGACAACACACAGCATAGGAGAAAATGTTTGCAAATGATATATCTGATAAGGGGCTTGTATCAAGAATTCATAAAGCACCCCTATAACTCCATAGTAAAAAGATAGATCGGCTGGGCACAGTGGCTCACGTCTGTTATCCCAACACTTTTGGTGGCTGAGGCAGGCAGATCATGAGGTCAGGAGTTTGAGACCAGCCTGGCCAACATGGTGGAGCCCTGTCTCTACTAAAAATACAAAAATTAACCAGGCGTGGTAGCGGACACCAGTAATCCCAGCTAGTTGGGAGGCTGAGGCAGGAGAATTGCCTGAACCCAGGAGGTGGAGGTTGCAGTGAGCCGAGATCGGGCCACTGCACTCCAGCCTGGGTAACAGAGCTAGACTCTGTCTCAAATAAAATAAAATAAAATAAAATAAAAAGTATATATGTATATATAAATCACCCAGAATGGACAAAGGATCTTGACAGACATTTCTGCAGTGAAAACATGTAAATGACCAACAAGCACATGAAGAGACACTCAATGTTATTAGTCATTAGCAAAATCCAAATCAAAACCACAATGAGATAAAATTTCGCATCTAGTAGGAAGACTTTAATAAAAAAAAGACAGACAGTAACAGGATGAGGAGAAGCCAGAAGACTTATGTATTGCTGGTGGGAATGTAAAATGCAGAATGTAAAAATGATGAAGCTGTGCTGGAAAGTAGTTTGGCACTTCCTCAAAATGTTCAACACAGGGCTATATGGCCCAGCAAATCCACTCATAGAGAAACCCACCCAAGAAATTAAAGCATATAGTAACACAAATATTTGCAGGTGAATGTTCATTTCCTTCCTTTCTTCTTTCCTCCCTCCCTCCCTCCCTCCTTCCTTCCTTTTATTGAGAGGGAGTCTCATTTTGTCTCCCACGGTGGAGTGCAGTGGGGTGATCTCACCTCACTGCAACCTCCGCCTCCCCGGTTCAAACAATTCTGCCTCAGCAGCCTGAGCAGCTGGGGTTACAGGTATGTGCCACCACGTCCGGCTAATTTTTGATGTGGGCCAGGTTGGTGTCAAATACTTGACCTCAAGCAACCCACCCATCTTGCCTCAAAGTGTTGAGATTACAGGTGTGAGCCATTGCGCCCGGCCATAGCAGCGTGAGGACCCGGGGATTCTTCCCTGAGCATTTTGCGAGTCGGTTTGGAGGGTGGAGGCGTGACTGTGTAGCGCGTCCCGGGGACCATTGCATCCGGAAGCGGCCATCGTGCGGCTCCTTCCCGCCTACAGAATGAGGGGGCCGGGCCTTGAGGAGGAGGTCCACGCCCGCCGCGGGGGTGGCTCCCGACCGCGGACAGGGTTCGAGTCAAGGGCTGCTCCTACGGTGGGGAGGGGAAAGCCTCCCTGAGGGCGGCGGCTAACGCACAGCGAGGCCGAGACTCTCCAGGGCCCCAAGGTCGTTTTCCACCTCAGGCCTCCCCTCCTGAGGCAGGGCCCGGAACTTCTCGTTCTCGCCTCAGGCTGCGGCCCACTTGCCAGCCCGGCAGCCGGACGCGCAACTGAAAGCGCCCTCGCCCCGCCCACTGCGTGGCGCGCCCCCGGCCGAGCCAATCAGAGCTCGCTGCTTCGGCACCGCGCGCCAGCTCTCTCCGCCCCCCAGTTTAAGAAAGAGCGCGAGGGACTGGCTGGACCGCAGCACCGCGTTGCGCGGAAGGTGAGCGTAGGGGATTGCAGGCGGCGCCGGCCGCGCGGTGCACGAGGTCCTCAAGACGCTTTCCAACCGCGAAGGAGCCTTCCGCAGAGCGCCTCAAAGGCGCCCGCCAGCCCATGCCGAGCTCAGCGCGGCGGCGGGATGCTGGCGCTGGCCGCCTGCTTGGGGCTGGTGGTGGCCGACAGGGCCCAGGACAGCCTGGCGCCTGGCCCTCGGCAGGCTCTTAGTGTACACGGCGCTGCCCCCGGAGGCGGTGCTCGCCCGCTGCCTGCGACGCCCATGCAGGGCGGTGCGCTGAGTTCCGAGGAGGAGCTGCAGGTCGCGGTGCTGCGGCTGCGGGAGACCATCGTACAGCTGAAAGAGATGCTGGGCGCGCAGCGCTAGGCCATCCAGGAGCTCACGGGCAAGCCGGCGCGCGGTGCGTAGGGCCACAGGCAAGGACACTACGGTCCATCTGCCGCGGGATCCCGGCCACATCGTGGAGCAGTTCAGCCAGCAGCTCGCTGCAGACCTTCAAGGACCGCCTCTAGAACCTCGAGGTAGCGGGCAGAGCACGGGGGACCTGGAAGTGGGGATGCGAGTCGTGGGCTGGAAGACACAGGAGGATCGGGGAAGGGACCGTGGCCTGGGGGAGAGTGTGATCGTCCGCGGGGTGAGTTGGACTTTAGGGTGAAAGGTGGGGTCTCGATCCTGCTCGGGAACTCCCCTGCATGGCATCCCTTCACACCCCCCTGCTCTTGCTGGAAAGAAACGTTTAAATTCCCTCCCGTGCGCCGGGGCTGCCCGCGGGACCCGCCGAGCACTTCCCGAGGTCCGGGCTAACAAACCCGGATGACCAAGCCGCGGGCGCCAAATACCCGGGGACGCGGGTAGCCTCTTGCAAATCTCCAAGCAGAGATGCGCTCCGGCAGGCCGTGTTTGTGCTGGGGATATTAAAAATCCTCTTTTCTAGCTATTTGAGAAGACATAATAAATTATTGTTAGATATGTTCACCCTACAGTGCTGTAGAGCACCAGAACTTAGTTTTCCTATCTGGCTGCCCTATGACTTTTTAACCTTTCGCAGCGGGTTGCTGCGTGGCTGCCGCCAGAGCTCAGCTGCAAATTCGCAATTGCAAAAACGTGGAACCAGCCCAAATGCCTATCACATGGGTAATGGATAAAGAAATGTGAGAAAGATTGTTTTTTTTTACAGTAGCTGCACCATTTTACATTTCCACAGGCAACGCATGAGGATTCCATTTTTTCCACGTCCTTGTCAACACTTTTTTTTGTCCATCTTTTTTTTTTTGTTATAGTTATCTTACTGGGTGTGAAGTGGTATCTCAATGTGCTTTTGATTTGTGTTTCCCTAATGATTAATGATGTGGAGCACCTTTTCATGCGCTCATTGGTCGTTTGTATATCTTATTTTAAGAAATGTCTACTCAAATCCTTTACCTATTTGCGGGGGGCGGGGGGAGCTTTCTTTTTAACTTTAATCTTGATTCACGGGTACATGTGCAGATTTCTGACATAGGTAAACTTGTTCCATGGATATTTGTTGAATAGATTAGGGCATCATCCAGATATTAAGCCTAATACCCATTAGTTGTTTTTCCTGATCCTCTCCCTCCTCCTACTCTCCACTCTCTGATAGGCCCCAGTATGTGTTGTTTCCCTCTGTGTGTCAACGTGTTCTCATAATTTAGCTCCCACTTATAAGTGAGAACAAGCGGTATTTGGTTTTCTGTTCCTGTGTTAGTTTGCTAAGGATAATGAACTCCGGCTCCATCCATGTCCCTGCAAAGGACATGATCTTGTTTCTTTTTATGGCTGCATAGTATTCCATGGTGTATATGTACCACATTTTCTTTATCTAGTCTATCATTGATGGACATTTAGGTTGATTCCATCTCTGTTCTATTATGAATAGTGCTGCAGTGCGCGCATACCTGCATGCGTCTTTGTAACAGAATGATTTATATTGCTTTGGGCATATACCCAGTAGTGGGATTGCTGGGTCAAATGGTATTTCTGTCTTTAGGTCTTTGTGGAATCACCACATTGTCTTTCACAATGGTTGAACTAATTTACACTCCCACCAATGTAAACACGTTCCTTTTTTCCTACAACCTCTCCAGCATTTGTTATTTTTTTACTTTTTAATCATAGCCATTCTGACTGGTGTGAGATTGTATCTCATTGTATTTTTAATTCGATTATGTTTTTATTGTTGTAAGAGTTATTTATATATTCTAGATGAAAGTCCCTTTATCAGATATATAATCTAAAAATATTTTTCTTAGGCAGGATTTGCAGCACTTTTTCCAGCCTCCTTTCATAAGCGCGTTCAGCCTCTCTTCAGCCCCTATCTTCAAACAGAGCCATGGTTTATCTCAGATGTCTTCCCAATCCTGATTCCAGATCCAGGCTCCAGAAAGCCCTGGTTTTATTTGGCTTGGGTTTCTCCTGTGTCCAATAGATGAGATGTTTATGAGCCTCGATCTATCAGTTTTCTTTTTGATGTTTTATCCATCATCCTTCAGTTTTTAGCAAAAAGCCTCATTCAGTCATGAACTCATAGCATCAGACTGTCCTGAAAGATGTCTGTCAATATTGTATATTATTTGTGTGTGTATGTGTACTTTTTAAAAAGTTGGAAGGCTGGATCTATTGGCATTTTACTATTTTTTCTTCCTTATGCTTAGAAAGATTTCTGTCAATCTAAGAGGAGAGAAGCATGATCTTATAGTTTCTTATAATGGTTTTCTTCCTTCTTATTAGCTATTTTAGATATTAAAATATATTTGTGTCTCTTTCAGAGTATATTTCAGTTTTAATTCTATCCCATTATTTAATTTTTTTAAATCCCTGCACCAGAAGCTGGAAGCATAGCTTTTGTGTGTGCATGTGTGTCTCCTCTAAACCTAGCACACGGCTGGGTATATCATAGGTGCTCAACAAATATTTGCTGGATGAATTTATGATTGAAGGTTAGAACACGGGAAGGACACAGAGGGCAAGTGTTGTAAGATGCTGATGAGGACATTGTTGGAATGGCTGACAGTGACCTTGAAAGAAGAAAAACTAGGACCTGGCTCAGTGCCTATCACATAGTAGGCACTCAGTAAAATATTTAAGATGTGAAAAGAGTTTTGAAGTGGTAAGCTCTATATGAATTAACTTCCTCTAACTGAATTATCCCCCACTCTACTGTTGCTCTAAGCCACCTTAAAACTCTTATCCAGCACCACTCTTCCTTTATTTTTTTTTTAAGACAGAGTCTCACTCCATCACCCAGGCTGAAGTACAGTGACACTATCTCGGCTCACTGCAGCCTCCACCTTCTGGGTTCAAATGATTCTCGTGCCTCAGCCTCCTGAGTAGCTGGGATTACAGGCCTGTGCCACCACACCCAGCTAATTTTTGTATTTTTAGTAGAGATGGGGTTTCACCATGTTGGCCAGGCTGGTCTTGAACTCCTGACCTCAGTGATCTGCTCACCTTGGCCTCCCAAAATATTGGGATTACAGGCATGAGCCACTGCTCCTGGCCTGGAAAAAGTAAACTTTACAGATCATTTATTCCAACCATATCATTTTACGAGAAAGGTAACCAAGGTGTGGAGTAGTTAATTGCCTTTGCAGAACCCAGGGAGCCACCTGACTCCCTCTGAGCTAAGGAATGCCCAGATGACTGGTAAAACTTCGCTTCTGAGTGTGTCTGTGAGGGTGTTTCTGGAAGAGATTAGCATTTGAATAAGTAGACTGAGTCAAGAAGATCATGTCTCACCAATGTGAGTAGGCATCATTCAGTCCACTGAGGGCCCAACAAGAGCAGAAAAGCAGAGCGAAGGCCAATTCTGTCTTCCATTCTCCTTGGCCTGAGACATTCACCTTCTCCTGCCCTGGGCTATCGAAGTTCCTGAGCCTTTGAACTCAGACTGAACTGCACCACCTGCTTTCTTGGTTTGCTAGCTTGCGTATAGCAGATCATGGGACTTAGCCTTTATTATTTAAAAAAAACCAATTCTTAATTATTGTGGGTACATAGTAGGTATATATGTTTATGGGGTACATGAGATACTTCAATATAGGCATGCAGTGAATCATCATCACATCGTGAAAAATATGATATCAATCCCCCCTCAGGTGTTTATCCTTTGTGTTACAGACAATCCAAGGAGACCCTTTTCATTATTTTAGAATGTGCAATTAAATGATTACTGACTACAGTCCCCCTGTTGTAATGGCAAATACTAGGTCTTATTTGTTCTATTTGTTGAACCCGTTAACCATCCCCACCTCACCCTTGCCTACCAAGCCTCCATTAATTTATTTATTTTTTGAGACTGAGTTTCGCTCTGTCACCTGGCTGGAGTGTGGTGGCGTGCTCTCAGCTCACTGCAACCTCCACCTCACAGATTCAAGCAATTCTCCTGCCTCAGCCTCCAGAGTAGCTAGGACTACAGGTGCACCACCATGCCCAGCTAATTTTTGTATTTTCAGTAGAGACGGCATTTCACCATGTTGGCCAGGATGGTCTCGATCTCTTGACCTCGTGATCTGTCTTCCTCGGCCTCCCAAAGTGTTGGGATTACAGGTATGGGCCACCACACCCAGCCATTATTTATTTATTTTACAAATATATTACTTATTTTATAAATACATACATTATTTATTTTATAAATATATAGATATATAAGCAAGTTATTTATAAATGATTTATAAACAAATACATGCATTATTTACAAATATATAACAATATAAATTATAATTATATAAACTGTTTATTATATATGAACATTTATTGTTTAGATATATAAATATTTGTGTGTGTGTGTGTATATACACACAGAATTCTGTTGGTTCTGTTTCTTTAGCGAACTCTGACTAAAGCACTTCCAATGCAGTGTTCTCTTCTCGATGATGAGTTCAGCTCCACAGATACTGTTCCAAGTCCAAATTACCTTTAAGGACCAAGGGCAGAAGGATTTTGGAGGCTCACCTCTGCATTAAGTAGCAGATCCTGCTTTTGAGAGGGCCTTTCCAGGCCCCTTGACAAAACGTAGCAGATAGGAATTGTATTTCAGGACCCCAGGGATTCTCAGGGAGAAGCTATGGAATCTACATCCCGGAAGACTTTAGTCTGTTTCTGACACCAGAAAAGACAAATTGAAGCAATCTGCTAAGCCATTTTACCAATTGTTGGTTACACAGAGGGCCAATGTGGTGTTTGCCCTGGAATCTGTAGGAAGAGCCAGTTGTTTGAGTGTTAGACACTCTGGTTTCCCTGGAAGACCTTGTGGATGGGTTTAACTCTGAATCGAGGTGCTGTGTCACCAAACCTCCCCATGGACATTGATTGTGTTGTTACTTTTCTGATCTTAGTCTCTATATCTTTTGTTCTAAAACCAAGTTCATGAGACCAGGTCAGTGGTATCATGTCTCACCCTTACAAAGACCCAGCACCGTGGCTGGCAAAATTCTCAGCTCAATAAATGGGGATCATCTGTTTTTATCATGATTGTTATTATGTGGGTGAAAGGGAGAAGAGTCAGAGCTACCAAGTTTTTATCCCTAGACTCAAAAGCCCAACCTGGAGAAGTATAGAAGGAAATCACTCATTTATTTATTTAAGAAATGTTTATCCAAAATCTATTATGTGCTAATAACTGTGCTGAAGCTACAATTGGAAGTCACACAAACCTGGCTGTTTCCTCTCAGAGCCTACAGTATGGGAGAAAGAGAGATGATTATTCAAACAATAAGCAAATTATATGCATCCGCAGGAAATCACAGGACCAGGCCAGGCATAGGGGCTCATGTCTGTAATCCCAGCTACTTGTGGGGGCCAAAGAATGAAGATTGCTTGAGCCCAGGAGTTGAAGGCTGCAGTGAGAAGATTGCTTGAGCCCTGTTGCTTAATATTTTTTTAACTAAAAATTTTTTCAAGACGGGGGCTTGCTCTGTGTCCCAGGCTAGAGTTCAGTGGCCTGATCATGAATCACTGCAGCCTTCAACTCCTGGGCTCAAGCCATCCTCCTGCCTTGCCTCTTAAGTAGCTGGGACTGCAGACACAAGCTACCATATCCAGCTAATTAAAAATAATATTTTTAGAGACAAGATCTCGCTCTGTTACCCAGGCTGGTGTTGAACTCCTGGATTCAAGTGATTCTCCCTCCTTGACCTCCTAAAAGTATTGGGATTACAGGCATGAGCCGCCACGCCTGGCCTGTTGCTTGTTTTGTTGTATCATCTCTTCATCCCTGTTCCCAATTGCCAGCACTGAGGTGCAGAGTGAGGAGTAAACACTGCTGTCCTTAGAGCTACTCTATCCATAAACAATGGTCATTCTTGGGCCAATCTTGGACATCTCCAATATCTACGTTTCCCCCTGTGTCATGGACTGTATGTTTGTCCCTCTCCACCACCAAATTTATATATTGAAACTCTAGTCACCAATGGGTATTTGAAGATGGTATTTGAAGATGGGCCTTTGAGAAGTGATTAGGTCATGAGGGTGGACGCCTTATGATAGGAATAAAGCTCTTCTAAGATAAGATAGGAGGGAGAGCTTGTTTTTCTTTTCTCTCTTCATGTGAGCAAATCGGAAAGATGCCTTTCACCAGAATCTGACAATGCTAGCACACTGATCCTGGACTTTCAGTCTCCAGAACTGTGAGAAATAACGCCACCCAGTCTATGACATTCTTGTTATAGCAGCCCCAGCTGATGAGGACAACCTGTATCAGTTCAAATCTCTAGACAAACAGAAGAAAAGAAAGAGTTAGACATGGCCAGGTGTGATGGCTCACTCCTGTAATCCCAGCACTTTGGGAGGCTGAGGTGGGAGCATCACTTGAATCCACAAGTTCAAGAGCAGCCTGGGCAATATAGAGACCCCATCTCTACAGAACAATTTAAAAATTAGCTGGGTGTGGTGTTGATGTGCACTGAAGTCCCAGTTACTCAGGAGGCTGAGGTGGGAGGATCTCTCGAGCACAGGATTTGAAGGTTGTGAGTAAGCTATGACTGCACCACTGCATTCCAGCCTGGGCAACAGAATGAGATCATCTCCAAAATATGAAAAAAAACCAAAAAGAGTTGGACATGAACAGGATTCATTGCAGGAAAAGCCTCTGAAGGATAAAAAGAAGGAGCAGGAACTGGTGAGGAGCACCTCTGGATTGCCATGCGGGTCTGACACCTGTGAGCAGAGATGGGAAGGAGAGGAGCCTGGATGGAAAAAGCCCTGGGCCACAGCACAGCTCTGGGAGAGTATCGGCTAGATCTCTGCAGAGTCTGAATTAATTATCTTTCAGTGTTTTACAAATCACCTCGAAATGCAATGGCTTAAAACAAAAGCAGACTTTTCTTATGTCACAGTTTCTGTGGATCAGGAGTTCAGAAGCAGCTGAGCTGGGTGGCTCTAGTTCCTGTCCTCTCATGAGGTTGCAAGCAAGATGTTGGTTACAGTCATTTGAAGACTTGATTTGGGTGGGAGGAGGTACTTTCAAGGTGGCTCACTCACGTGGCTGGCAAATTGATACTGGCTGTTGGCAGGAGGCTTCATTTCCTTGCCATAGGGACATCCCCAAAGAGCTGCCTGAGTGTCCTCAAGGCATGGTAGCTGGCTTCCCCCAGAGTGAGTGATCCAAGAGCATGCAAGACAGAAGCTATGGTGTTTATTATCATCTGGCTTCCAAAGACTGGCAGCATGAGTTCTGTAGATCCTACTGAATTCTATAGAATTGCATGGGTTCGCCCATCATGGGACCTGTGGTTGCATGGTTCAACCCATCATGAGAGTGGTCTACATGGGGTGTGAATACCAGGAGGCAAGGATCATTGGGGTTGTGGGGGCTGGCTGCCACACTCCACAAGCAAAAATGGACTGTTGGAGGAGCCCCACAGTGGACAGAAACAGTTTGGCTTGTTTGTCTTGCTCTGCTTAGCCACTAGGAGGAAAGCACGGCCTCTATGTAAGTCTTGAAGAAGATTGGTGGAGGATCCGAAGGGACAGTCACTCGGGGCTGACCATCAACTATTGTGAGCAGATCCTCTTCACAATAAGTTCTATTGAAGGATGATCTGAGCTGCTCAGCTCCCTAGCTTCTGCATGCCCCCATTCCTTTTCATAGATAAACCCTGAGAATATTCAGTTCACAAGCCCCAACTTTCCAAGCTTCCCTGAGTCCTAGAATAAGCACATCTTCAGGTTGAGCTGAGAACGTTGTCATATTAAGACAAGGAAACTGCAGCATAGAGAGAGATGATATACCCAAGGTCCCCCCAAAAATGACAGAAGCAGAAATAACATGAAGGTTTTAAAATCCCAAGCCTGATACTCTTTTCTTTGTGCCATGAAGTCCCCATCTGTGTAAAGGACTGGCTTGTTAGGACACTCCAGACTGCTAAATATGCCATTATCTATGATGTACATTCCTATTTTTACTATTATGGCTGCTAAGCAACAGATTTGATTTCCTAATTATATTTTTCTTTGGCTAAAATAAAAATTAATTTCCATTCCCTGAACAGCCATCACCTACTGATAAGAGGAAATTACTCAGGAGATTGAGCGGTAAACCCATTGTATACCAGTGTTATCTACAAGTGAGTGCAAGAAGCTGCCATTTGTTACCTGCTCATTCTGTGCCATACTCCGTGCAAGGTATCTTCTTTCTCCCAAGCTTGTGAGGCTGATTTCAATGTTTTTATTTTATTTTTATTTTTTTTTTGAGATGGTGTCTGGCTCTGTCACCCAGGCTGGAGTGCAGGGACGCCATCTCGGCTCACTGAAACCTCCCCCTCTTGGGTTCAAGTGATTCTCCTGCTTCAGCCTCTTGAGTAGTTGGGATTACAGGTGCCCACCACCACGCCTGGCTAATTTTTATATTTTTAGTAGAGACGGGGTTTCACCATGTTGACCAGGCTGGTCTCGAACTCCTGACCTCAGGTGATCCACCCACCTCTCGCCCTCCCAATCAATGCTCCCATTTTAAAGTTGAGAAAATGGAGATGACAGAGGTAAAGCAACTTGCTCAGAATTATATGTGAGTTAAGTGGTAGAACAGAATGTAAGCATGTCTGCCTGACTCCGAGTTTGGTCATTTTTTTCCTGTATGAGACTATTTTCAATTCTAACACAGTAGGCCCTCTGTATCCTGGGGGGATTTATTCCAGGAACCCCTGCAGATATTAAAATCTGCAGATACACAAGTCTCTTTTATAAAATGGCTTAGTTGGCCGGGTGTGGTGGCTCACAACTGTAATCCTAGCACTTTGGGAGGCCGAGGCAGGCAGATCACCTGAGGCCAGGAGTTCGAGACCAGTCTGGCCAACATGGCGAAACTCCATCTCTACTAAAAATACAAAAATTAGCCTGGTGTGGTGTGGGTGCTGGTAATCCCAGCTACTTGGGAGGCTGAGGCAGGAGAATTGCTTGAACCCAGGAGGCAGAGTTTGCAGTAAGCCGAGATCACACTACTGCACTCCAGCCTGGGGGACAGAGTAAGACTCTGTCTCAAAATAAACAAATGAATAAATAAATAAATAATAAAATGGGTTCATACAGTCAGCCCCACTATATCTACAGGTATGGATCCCCAGTTGGTTCGGTCCTTAGATGGAAGAGGCACAGATACAGAGGACTGACTGTATCTCTTAGTTTCCTAGTGGAAACTAAGAAAGAAAGCCACATGCTTGGTCAGAGGGGACTTTATTCAGTAGTTTTTGTTGGAGTTACTGATGTTCAGAGTCTACTTCTCAGCCTTGGTTCTGCTGCCTAACAGTTTTGGGTCACAAAAAAGAAAAAAAAGTATGTGAGTCTCGGGGAATTGATTCACATTAATCTCACAGGAGACTGATATGTATGCCTAAATGACACTCTGTTCTCTTGCAAGGGAGTGAGCAAAATTTTCATGTTTATCCTCCAGATGACCTCTTCCCATAAACCTGATAAGTGAATTACTAAGCAGAAGGCCGCTTAGCAAGTGTAAAATTAGAACCAAAGTGTATGGGAGGCAGCTTTGAAGAATCTTGCAGCTTGCAGATGATCCTTTCTTGAAGTCCTGTCTTATGTGATGGGGAAATTTCAATGTCTCTCTAAAAAAACACACACACACACAGAGAAGTATTGTCATGTCAAAGACTCATTGCTTTGTTTCACAGACTTTTTATGATACCTTCCCTATATAGAAATGTTTTTTCTTCAAATATTTTCTTACAGTTGATTAGGTGGCAACTTTATTTACTATGCAACCATATTTCACAACGTGTTACTATTTTGGCTTGGAAACTCTGTCCTAATACGGCTTTGCAAATCATTAACATTATACCTCACGTGCAGTTTTCCTTATAATGGTAAAAGATGAATCAATCTAGCTCCTACAAGGCCTCATCCTTTTCCAGAGTCATGAACATTTCCTGAACCCCCACACCTCCCAGATGATGGGATGCAATCTGTTTTAAATCACAACTGATTGAACCAGGCATGGGTCCCTAACTTATCCAATCTTTGCATGATGAGTATGCAAAGAAGATGTAGACCAAATTCTGTCTCTAAATAATTAGATGTGAGAAATAGAGGAAGAATAATTGTTAGTAGGGAAAGCTGAATGATGGGAGGTCAGGAGGTAAAAGGATGTGCCCTACGTGAGTCTCCTAGAATTGCCACAACAACGTACCAAAAATGGAATAGCTTAAATTACAGGAACTTATTGTCTCACTGGTCTGGAGCTGGAATTCTGAAATCAAGATGTCAGCAGGATTGGTTCCTTTTGAGGGCTGAATCTGTTCCATGTCTCTCTCCCGGCTTCTGGCAGCCCCAGGTGTCACCTGGCTTATAGATGCCATTCACCCTGTATCTTCACAGCATTCCCCCACTATGTGTGCCTGTTTCTGTATCCAAAATTTCCCCTTTTCTAAGGACACCAGACATATTTGTCCATCTAGCCTAATGAACTCATTTTAACTTGATTGAGTCTGTCATGACTCTATTTCCAAAGAAAGTCCCATTCTGGATTGGGCATGGTGGCCCACACCTGTCATTCCAGCTCTTTGGGAGGCTGAGGCAAGAGAATCACTTGAGCCCAGGAGTTTGAGACCAGCCTGGGCAATATAGCAAGACCCCATGTCTAAAAAATAAAAATAAAAATGTCGGGAGCAAGATGGCAGAATAGGAACAGCTCCAGCCTCCAGCTCCCAGCGCGAGCGACACAGAAGATGGGTGATTTCTGCATTTTCAACTGAGGTACCGGGTTCATATCACTGGGGAGTGCCGGACAATCGGTGCTGGTCACCTGGTGCAGCCCGACCAGCGAGAGCTGAAGCAGGGCGAGGCATTGCCTCACCTGGGAAGCACAAGGGGGAAGGGAATCCATTTCCCTAGCCAAGGGAAACTGAGACACACAAAACCTGGAAAATCGGGTAACTCCCACCCTAATACTGCACTTTATGAAGGGTCTTAGCAAACGGCACACCAGGAGATTATATCCCACACCTGGCCTGGTGGGTCCCACGCCCATAGAGCCTCCCTCATTGCTAGCACAGTAGTCTGAGATCTAACTGCAAGGCAGCAGTGAGGCTGGTGGAGGGGTGCCCGCCATTGCTGAGGCTTAAGTAGGTAAACAAAGCCTCCAGGAAAGTGGAACTGGGTGGAGCTCACCACAGCTCAAGGAGGTTTGCGTGTCTCTGGAGACTCCACCTCTGGGGATAGGGCATAGTTAACAAAAAGCAGCAGAAACCTCTGCAGATGTTAATGACCCTGTCTGACAGCTTTGAAGAGAGCAGTGGATCTCCCAGCACAGGGGTTGAGATATGAGAACAGACAGACTGCCTGCTCAACTGGGTCCCTGACCCCTGAGTAGCCTAACTGGGAGACATCCCCCACTAGGTGCAAACCGACACCTCACACCTCACACGGCGGGGTACACCCCTGAGACGAAGCTTCCAGAGCAAGAATAAGACAGCAGCACTCGCTGTTCAGCAATATTCTATCTTCTGCAGCCTCTGCTGGTGATACCCAGGCAAACAGGGTCTGGAGTGGACCTCAAGCAATCTCCAACAGACCTACAGCTGAGGGTCCTGACTGTTAGAAGGAAAACTAACAAACAGAAAGGACACCCACATCAAAACCCATCAGTACGTCACCATCATCAAAGACCAAAGGCAGATAAAACCACAAAGATGGGGGAAAAAAGCAGTGCAGAAAAGCTGGAAATTCAAAAAATCAGAGCACATCTCCCCCTCCAAAGGAACACAGCTCATCGCCAGCAATGGAACAAAGCTGGACAGAGAATGACTTCGATGAGTTGAGAGAAGAAGGCTTCAGTTGATCAAACTTCTCAGAGCTAAAGGAGAAACTACATACCCAGCACAAAGAAACTAAAAATCTTGAAAAAAGAATGGAAGAATGGATAACTAGAATAATCAATGCAGAGAAGGACATAAACAAATGGACAGAGGTAAAAACCATGACACAAGAAATACGTGACAAATGCACAAGCTTCAGTAACCGACTCGATCAACTGGAAGAAAGAGTATCAATGATTGAAGATCAAATGAATGAAATGCAGTGAGAAGTCTAGAGAAAAAAAGGAAAAAGAAAGGAACAAAGCCTCCAAAAAATATAGGATTATGTGAAAAGACCAAATCTATGTCTGATTGGTGTGCCTGAAAGTGAGGGGGAAAATGAAACAAAGTTGGAAAACACTCTGCAGGATATCCAGGAGAACTTCTCCAACCTAGTAAGGCAGACCAACATTCAAATTCAGGAAATACAAAGAATGCCACAAAGATACTCCTCGAGAAGAGCAACTCAAAGACACATAATTATCAGATTCACCAAAGTTGAAATGAAGGAAAAAATGTTATGGGCAGCCAGAGAGAAAGGTCGAGTTACACACAAAGGGAAGCCCATCAGACTAACAACAGATCTCTCGGCAGAAATTCTACAAGCCAGAAGAGAGTGGGAGCCAATGTTCAACATTCTTAAAGAAAAGAATTTTCAACCCAGAATTTCATATCCAACCAAACTAAGTTTCATAAGTGAAGGAGAAATAAAATCCTTTACAGACAAGCAAATGCTTAGAGATTTTGTCACCACCAGGCCTGCCCTATAAGAGATCCTGAAGGAAGCGCTAAACATGGAAAGGAACAACAGGTACCAGCCATTGCAAAAACATGCCAAAATGTAAAGACCATCGAGGCTAGGAAGAAACTGCATTAACTAACGAGCAAAATAACCAGCTAATATCACAATGACAGGATCAAGTTCACACATAACAATATTAACCTTAAATGTAAATGGACTAAATGCTCCAATTAAAAGACACAGATTGGCAATTTGGATAAAGAGTCAAGATCCATCAGTTTGCTGTATTCAGGAGACCCATCTCACATGCAGAGACACACATAGGCTCAAAATAAAGGGATGGAGGAAGATCTACCAAGCAAATGGAGAACAAAAAAAAGCAGGGGCTGCAATCCTAGTCTCTGATAAAACAGACTGTAAACCATCAAAGATCAAAAGAGACAAAGAAGGCCATGACATAATGGTAAAGGGATCAATTCAACAGGAAGAGCTAACTATCCTAAATATATATGCGCCCAATACAGGAGCACCCAGATTCATAAAGCAAGTCCTTAGAGACTTACAAAGAGACTTAGACTCCCATACAATAATAATGGGAGACTTTAACACCCCACTGTCAACTTTAGACTGATCAATGAGACAGAAAGTTAACAAGGATATCCAGGAATTGAACTCAACTCTGCACCAAGTGGACCTAATAGACATCTACAGAACTCTCCACCCCAAATCAACAGAATATACATTCTTCCCAGCACCACATAGCACTTATTCCAAAATTGACCACATAGTTGGAAGTAAAGCACTCCTCAGCAAATGTAAAAGAACAGAAATTATAACAAACTGTCTCTCAGACCACAGTGCAATCAAACTAGAACTCAGGACTAAGAAACTCAATCAAAACCACTCACCTACATGGAAACTGAACAACCTGCTCCTGAATAACTACTGGGTACATAACGAAATGAAGGCAGAAATAAAGATGATCTTTGAAACCACTGAGAATGAAGATACAATATACCAGAATCTCTGGGACACATTTAAAGCAGTGTGTAGGGGGAAATTTATAGCACTAAATGCCCACAAGCGAGAGCAGGAAAGATCTAAAATTGACACCCTAACATCACAATTAAAAGAACTAGAAAAGCAAGAGCAAACACATTCAAAAGCTAGCAGAAGGCAAGAAATAACTAAGATCAGAGCAGAACTGAAGGAGATAGAGACACAAAAAACCCTCCAAAAAATCAATGAATCCAGGAGCTGGTTTTTTGAAAGGATCAAGAAAATTGATAGACCACTAGGAAGACTAATAAAGAAGAAAAGAGAGAAGAATCAAATAGACGCAATAAAAAATGATAAAGGGGATATCACCACCGACCCCACAGAAATACAAACTACCATCAGAGAATACTATAAACACCTCTATGCAAATAAACTAGAAAACCTAGAAGAAATGGATAATTTCCTGGACACTTACACTCTCCCAAAGAACCAGGAAGAAGTTGAATCCCTGAATAGACCAATAGCAGGCTCTGAAATTGAGGCAATAATTAATAGCCTACCAATCAAAAAAGTGCAGGACCAGACGGATTCACAGCCAAATTCTACTGGAAGTACAAGGAGGAGCTGGTACTATTCCTTCTGAAACTATTCCAATCAATAGAAAAAGAGGGAATCCTCCCTAACTCATTTTACGAGGCCAACATCATCCTGATACCAAAGCCTGGCAGAGACACAACAAAAAAAGAGAATTTTAGACCAATATCCCTGATGAACATTGACGCAAAAATCCTCAATAAAATACTGGCAAACCGGATCCAACAGCACATCAAAAAGCTTATCCACCATGATCAAGTGGGCTACATCCCTGGGATGCAAGGCTGGTTCAACATACGCAAATCAATAAATGTAATCCAGCATGTAAACAGAACCAAAGACGAACACCACATGATTATCTCAATAGATGCAGAAAAGGCCTTTGACAAAATTCAACAGCCCTTCATGCTAAATACTCTCAATAAATTTGGTATTGATGGAACGTATCTCAAAATAATAAGAGCTATTTATGACAAACCCACAGCCAATATCATACTGAATGGGCAAAAACTGGAAGCATTCCCTTTGAAAACTGGCACAAGACAGGGATGCCCTCTCTCACCACTCCTATTCAACATAGTGTTGGAAGTTCTGGCCAGAGCAATCAGGTAAGAGAAAGAAATAAAGCATATTCAGTTAGGAAAAGAAGAAGTCAAATTGTCCCTGTTTGCAGATGACATGATTGTATATTTAGAAAACCCCATTGTCTCAGCCCAAAATCTCCTTAAGCTGATAAGCAACTTCGGCAAAGTCTCAGGATACAAAATTAATGTGCAAAAATCACAAGCATTCTTATACACCAGTAACAGACAAACAGAGAGCCAAATCATGAATGAACTTCCATTCACAATTGCTTCAAAGAGAATAAAATACCTAGGAATCCAACTTACAAGGGATGTAAAGGACCTCCTCAAGGAGAACTACAAACCACTGCTCAGTGAAATAAAAGAGGACATAAACAAATGGAAGAACATACCATGCTCATGGATAGGAAGAATCAATATCGTGAAAATGGCCATACTGCCCAAGGTAATTTATAGATTCAATGCCATCCCCATCAAGCTACCAATGAGTTTCTTCACAGAATTGGAAAAAACTGCTTTAAAGTTCATATGGAACCAAAAAAAAGCCCGCATCTCCAAGACAATCCTAAGTCAAAAGAACAAAGCTGGAGGCATCACGCTTCCTGACTTCAAAATACAGTACAAGGCTACAGTAACCAAACAGCATGGTACTGGTACCAAAACAGAGATATAGACCAATGGAACAGAACAGAGTCCTCAGAAATAATACCACACATCTACAGCCATCTGATCTTTGATAAACCTGAGAAAAACAAGACATGGGGAAAGGATTCCCTATTTAATAAATGGTGCTGGGAAAATTGGCTAGCCATAAGTAGAAAGCTGAAACTGGATCCTTTCCTTACTCCTTATATGAAAATTAATTCAAGATGGATTAGAGACTTAAATGTTAGACCTAATACCATAAAAACCCTAGAAGAAAACCTAGGTAATAACATTCAGGACATAGGCATGGGCAAGGACTTCATGTCTAAAACACCAAAATCAATGGCAACAAAAGCCAAAATTGACAAATGGGATCTCATTAAACTAAAGAGCTCCTGCACAGCAAAAGAAACTACCATCAGAGTGAACAGGCAACCTACAGAATGGGAAAAAATTTTTGCAATCTACTCATCAGCAAAGGGCTAATATCCAGAACCTACAAAGAACTCAAACAAATTTACAAGAAAAAAACAAATAACCCCATCAAAAAGTGGGCAAAGGATATGAACAGACATTTCTCAAAAGACGACATTCATACAGCCAACAGACACATGAAAAAATGCTCATCATCACTGGCCATCAGAGAAATGCAAATCAAAACCACAATGAGATACCATCTCACACCAGTTAGAATGGCAATCATTAAAAAGTCAGGAAACAACAGGTGCTGGAGAGGATGTGGAGAAATAGGAACACTTTTACACTGTTGGTGGGATTGTAAACTAGTTCAACCATTATGGAAAACAGTATGGCAATTCCTCAAGGATCTAGAACTAGAAGTACCATATACCTCGGCCATCCCATTACTGGGTATATACCCAAAGGATTATAAATCGTGCTGCTATAAAGACACATGCACACGTATGTTTATTGCAGCACTATTCACAATAGCAAAGACTTGGAATCAACCCAAATGTCCATCAGTGATAGACTGGATTAAGAAAATGTGGCACATATACACCATGGAATACTATGCAGCCATAAAAAAGGATGAGTTTGTGTCCTTTGTAGGGACATGGATGCAGCTGGAAACCATCATTCTCAGCAAACTATCACAAGAACAGAAAACCAAACACCGCATGTTCTCACTCATAGGTGGGAACTGAACAATGAGATCACTTGGACTCTGGAAGGGGAACATCACACACCGGGGCCTATCACGGGGAGGGGGCAGTGGGGAGGGATTGCAATGGGAGTTATACCTGATGTAAATGACGAGTCGATGGGCGCTGACGAGTTGATGGGTGCAGCACACCAACATGGCACAAGTATACATATGTAACAAACCTGCACGTTATGCACATGTACCCTAGAACTTAAGGTGTAATAAAAAATAAATAAATAGGGCCAGGCATAGTGGCTCATGTCTGTAATTCTAGCAGTTTGGGAGGCCAAAGCAGGAGCATAACTTGAGATCAGGAGTTCAAGACTAGCCTGGGCAACATAGGGAGTTACCATCTTTACCAAAAATTAAATTAAAAGTTAACAGGCCAGGCGCTGTGGCTCAGGCCTGTAATCCCAGAACTTTGGGAGGCTGCGGCGGGTGAATCACCTGAGGTCAGGAGTTGGAGACCAGCCTGGCCAACATGGTGAAACCCCTCTCTACTAAAAATATGAAAATTAACCAGGCATGGTGGCACATGCCTATAATCCCAGCTACTCAGCAGGTTGAGGCAGGAGAATGGCTTGAAACCTGGGAGGCAGAGGTTGCAGTAACCTGAGATCGTGACACTGTACTCCAACCTGGGTGATAAGAGTGAAATTCCAGCTCAAAAAAAAAATATATATATATATATTAGCAAGGTGTGGTAGCACATGCCTGTGGTCCCAGCTGCCATCGAGGCTGAGGTAAGAGGATTGCTTGAGTCTGGGAGGTCAAGGTGGCAGTCAGCTGTGACTGTGCACCACTACGCTCCAGCCTGGGTGACAGAGTGAGACACTGTCAAAAAAAGAAGAAAAAGGGAAAAATTAAAAGGAACTTCGTATACCCATTTCTCATCTTAGGCTGGAACACAAACAAGACGTTTATTCTTTCCTTGATTGCAGGTCACCATACCCGCTTGGAAGTAGCTGCTAGATTGAAATTTGCATTAACTCTCTTGCTTATCTTTATTCATTTTCTATTGTGGTTACTAAAACGCATAAGGGCTATCCTCTTAAATTTTTAAGTGTACATTACAGTATTTTTAACTATAAGCACAGTGTTGTAAAGCAGACCTCTGAAACTTCCCAATCTTGCATAACTGAAACTTTAAACTCATTGAACAGCAACTTCATTTTTCTCCACCCACCCCCAGCTCCTGGTAACCAGCATTCAACTTTCTACTTCCATGGGTTTGGCAACTTTAGATACCTCTAAATGCCTCATGTTATGGAATTAGGCTATGTTTGTTTTTCTGTGATTGGCTCATTCATTCACTTTGCATGATATCCTCAAGTTTCATGCACATTATTGCAAATGACAGGATTTCCCTCTTTTTATAAGACTGATTGATATTCCATTTACATATATGCCACATTTTCTCTGTCCATTTATCAGTCATTGGACATTTAGGTTACTTCCATGTATTGGCTATTGCAAAGAATGCTTCAAAGGACATGGGAATAAAAATATCTCTTCAGCATCCTGATTTCAGTTTTTTTGGAATAAATATTAAGAATCTGGATTGCTGGATCTTACTGCCTTTTTTTTTTTTTTTTTTTTTTTGAGACAGGATCTCATTCTGTTGGCTGAGTGCAGCTGTGTGATCATGGCTCACTGTGGCCTTGAGTGCCTGGGTTCAAGTAATCCTTCTGCCTCAGCCTTCCCAGTAGTTGAGACTACAGGCATGTGCCACCATGCCTGGCTAATTTTTTTTTTTTTTTAGGATTGGGTCTTGGGTCTTGTTCTATTGCCCAGGCTGGTCTGGAACCGCTGGCCTCAAGTGTCTTCCTGCCTTGGCCTCCCCAGTGCTAGGATTACAGGTGTGAAGCACTGCACCCACCCTAGAATTCTTAGATTCATGAAATCAACCTAATTTATTTGAGATGTGTGGCCACTTTTAATACATTGCTGGTACCAATTTGCTATTATTTTGATTAATTTTTTTTGCGTCTATGTGAATTCCTCATTTGATTTTTGCATGGTGTTGCATCAGGGTTGTTCTAGATTCATAAAATAAATTGTAGAATGCTGCTCTTTTTCCTGTTCCCTAAAATGGATAATATTAGAATTATTTCTTTCTTAAATATTTTAAAACTTCATGAATAAAACTTTCTGAGCTTAGTGCTATCTTTGTGAAAGCTCTTAAACTATAATTTTCAGTTTTTAAAACGTTGTTGGTTCATTTTGATTTTCTATTTCTTCTAGAAGAAGTATGTTTCAATTTTTTTTTAGGTACTTGCTCATTTCACTCAAGTTTTAATGAATTACTTTTCTTAAAAAAAAAGTTTACATTTTATTTGTCCTCTTCTTCTGGGACTCTAAGAACACAGAGGTTGGAACTTTTGTTATTGTTTCATGGATCCCTGAGGCTCTCTTAATTTTTTTCAATTATTATTTTTGTTACTCTCCTGTTCAGATTAGATAATTTCTCATTATCTTTTTCCATGGTCATCAATTTTTCTTTGTCTTCTTTATTTTGCTCCTGAGCCATTCAGTAATTTTTAGAGAATTTTGGTAATTGCATAAAATTTTCATTCCATTCTTTTAAAATATCTTCGATTTCTCTGTTGAAACTTTCTCAATTTCATTCTATTTCTATTTATTTATTTATTTATTTTTGAGACGGAATCTCGCTCTGTCACCCAGGCTGGAGTGAAGTGGCACAATCTCGGCTCACCACAACCTCCGCCTCCCAGGTTCACGCCATTCTCCTGCCTCAGCCTCCTAAGTAGCTGGGACGACAGGTGCCCACCACCATGCCCGGCTAATTTTTTGTATTTTTAGTAGAGATGGGGTTTCACCGCGTGAGCCAGGATGGTCTTGATCTCCTAACCTCGTGATCTGCCCACATCGGCCTCCCAAAGTGCTGGGATTACAGGCGTGAGCCACCGCGCCCAACCAATTTCATTCTATTTCAACAGTCTTCAATCTTACTTCCTGAAGGATAGTTATAACAGCTGCACTACAGTCTTTGATAATCCCAGCTTCTCTGTCAACTTGGTATTGGTGTCTGTTGGTTGTCTTTTTATCTTTTTGAGATGTTCAGATTTTTCTAATTATAAAAAATTAGAGGCTGGGCACAGTGGCTCACGCCTGTAATGCCAATACTTTGGGAGGCCAAGGCAATGAATCACCTGAGGTCAAGAGTTTGAGACCAGCCTGGCCAACATGGTGAAACCCCATCTCTACTAAAAATACAAAAAATTAGCCAGACCTGGTGGTGGATGTCTGTAACCCCAGCTACTTGGGAGACTGAGGCAGGAGAATTGCTTGAACCCAGGAAGCAGAGGGTTTAGTGAGCCAAGATTGCACCACTGTGCTCCAGCCTGGATAACAAGAGCGAAACTCTGTATCAAAAAAAAAGAAAAAAAAATTAGAAATTTAAAAAATTTTCTAATTTTCTAATTCTTAATGCGTTGAGCAATTTTTTATTGTATTCTGGACATTTTGCACACTAAACTCTGTGAATCTGAATCTTGATAAAATGCTATAGAGATTTTTTTTTTTATTTAAGCAGGTAGTAACCTTACTAGATTCAAGCCACAAATTCCTACCCACCTTCTGTGTGCATTGGTTCATTCTAGTACCAATTCTGTTTTCAAGGCCCTTATAAGAGCTATTTAGATGTGTCCCACTGGTGCACCACCTAAGGGCCAGTATGGGATCTGGGTAGTGTTCTAACCCGTCCTTCAGGTCTCAAAGACTGTGGTTTAGCATCAGGTCCATATATATAGTTTTCCCCTCCAATTTTAATACTCTCAAATTCTAGTGGTTCATTGAGATCTTTCTCAAATCTTTCTGATTATCTGTACATTCTCTTGTTTATCATTTTCAATCCACTTTTATTATTTAAATGTATTCATTTTTATAGTGTTGCTCGTAATCCCAGTGTCTATAGTCTTTGTAGATCTGACTCTATACTTTGTTGTTTCTGTTGGCCATTGCTCATAGTGACTTGTTTTCTTCAGAGATGTGTTTGTTTATTCCGGGCTCCAAGAAAATATACCTGTGTGAATTTGCTTTAACCTAACATTTTCAGTTGGAGTTTTCCAGGACATATATGTGGTATGAATTCTGGCCCAACTCCTCATTATGTATTTGTCATTAGGGATTCTCAGAGACTGTTTTCTTTTTTCAGTCATTCAACACAGACCTAAGAAAAAGACCAGCGATTTTTCCAACATTTGTCTCTATAGAACAGGATTTTCATTTAATGTATTCAGTGAGGGTTTCATTGCTCTAGGGCCCCTTCTCTATGACAAAGCTTCTGACCTGTCCTTTGGTCATATTGGGACTTAAGACTTTGTTTACATTTTTGTGTGTATGTTTCTCTAACACCCTTGATAGACAAACATTCATCCTCAGGAAAAAAGCCAGCTTCAAAAACTGTGTATCATTCTTGTCTCAATCTTTATTATTATTATTATTATTATTATTTTTGAGATGGAGTTTCACTCTGTCGCCCAGGCTGGAGTGCAGTGGCACGACCTCAGCTCACTGTAACCTCTGCCTCCCGGGTTCAAGTGATTCTCCAGCCTCAGCCTCCTGAGTAGCTGGGATTACAGGCACGTGCCACTATGCCTGGCTAATTTTTGCATTTTTAGTAGAGACGGGGTTTCATTATGTTGTTCAGGCTGGTCTTGAACTTCTGACCTCGTGATCCACCCACCTCGGCCTCCCAAAGTGCTGTGATTACAGGCATGAGCCACTGTGCCTGGTCATCATTCTTTATTATTGTTTTTCACTTCCAGCTTGTATTTAAGCTCAGCATACTTAAAATATGCTTTAAATATGTCGTTCAGCATTTTTAGGTGTTCTGCATTAGGAAGTGTGTGTGTGTGTGTGTGTGCTTGGTCTGATATATAGCTTTAAGTAAAAGTTTGCCCACAATTTTTTCCTAAATTATTTCCATTTCCTAATTATTTCCATTTACTATGAAATAATGCTAATAAGCACACCAAATATCAGCAGTGGTTTAATTTTAAAAGTACTTATGAGTTATTTTTTCTTTATGTTCATTTATATTTTCAGAAATTTAAAGAGGATTCTTTGTTATTTTTATAATTAGGCAAAAGTTATGAAAGAAACATGGTAAGGAATTACATGGTGTAAAGGGGGCAAAACAGGAAGTTAGCAATAAATAAAAGAATGAGATGAGAGAATTCTTCAGAAAGGAGGGAATTGTTGAGCTGATTATAAAATTCTTGCCTGAATTCTGTTAAATACACAATGAAATTTCCAATAAATTACATCTCAAAGAAGTATACATTAATTTTTTTGTTAAAGGTAATTTGAAGTGTACTTCCTTTACTTGTACTGAATATAACCTTGACTAAATCTGACTTCATAGAATTTTTGTAAAACTTAATGAGATAATAGTTGAAAAATGCCAGCTCAGATGAAACACACAGTTTTGAAATTTTTAGTAGCATTATATTATGGCAATAAGACTTAAGTGATGAAGTGAAAAAGCTCCTGGTTATTAAGTTACTGATTGAATCAGAGTCAAATGGCATATACTTTTGTTTAAAATTCAGGTGAAGACTTTCAACATAAGACTATATTCCAGTAAACAGTATCCTAACCACCATCAATAGCATTTGTCAAGCACATAATACGGGTGCCAGCATTGTGCTGAGAGAGGGAAAGGTTATACAAGGAAGTGTTGCCGGGTACGGAGACTCACGCCTGTAATCCCAACACTTTGGGAGGCCGAGGCAGGAAGATCATGAGGTTAAGAGATCGAGACCATCCTGGCTAACACGGTGAAATCCCGTCTCTACTGAAAATACAAGAAAAATTAGCTGGGCATGGTGGTGGGCGCCTGTAGTCCCAGCTACTCGGGAGGCTGAGGCAGGAGAATGGCATGAACCTGGAAGGCGGAGCTTTGTAAACCGAGGTCGAGCCACTGCACTCCAGCCTGGGCAACAGAGCGAAACTGTCTCAAAAAACAAAAAAAAAAGGAAGTATTTACCCTTAACTTTCAAATAATTGTTATGGGGATATGAAAACATAGACAATCCCCTTATGCAGCTCAGAATTTATTAGAGGCCATACAATATAGACACAATTAAGTAAAAAACAGAGTTGAGCTACATATCTTTAAATATCTTGTAACTCAAAGTCTTTTTTTTTTTTTTTTTTTTTTTTGAGATGGAGTCTTCACTCTGTCGCCCAGGCTGGGGTGCAGTGCTGAGATCTCGGCTCACTGCAACCTCCATCTCCTGGGTTCAAGAGATTCTCCAGTCTCAGCCTCCTGAGTAGCTGGGACTACAGGTACGTGACACCACACCCACTAATTTTTTGTATTTTTAGTAGAGACTGGGTTTCACCATGTTAGCCAAGATGGCCTTGATCTCCTGACCTCATGATCCACCTGCTTCGGCCTCCCAAAGTGCTGGGATTACAGGCGTGAGCCACCGCCCCCGGCCAGTAACTCAAAGCCTTTGACTCCAGCCCAAGGTGCTCTGGATACAAGAAAGTTCAACTTTATGTCAGGTGACATTCTTCGTTGCCATGGAGTAGAGTTAGAAGAACCTGTTTTATAAGTTTATATATAATTCCCAGTGATGTGTCATATGAAAAGTAGGTGCTGATACAAAATATAGAAATAAACAACAACAAACCTCAAATGATTGAGAGGAGAAATACAAAGTTATTGCATTTAGCTGAGAATTCATGTTGTATTTAATTTTTACTGCAGCTTTCCCTTCTCGGTGTTTGCAAATTAGGTTAAGGAGTTAAATGGATATATTCTGAGAATCCACTATCCCACCTCTCTACATGATTATTTTTTCATTGTATTTATCTCTGTCTGATATGCTGTATATATCTCCTTGTTTATTCTCTCTCCCCTGTTAGAATCCTAGCTTTGTATGGCAGAGATTTGTTGTTTTCAACAACAGGCAAAAACCTTTTCAACCTTGTACCCTCCATCCCTAGAACTGTGCCTAACACACACCAGGCACTTAATGATTATTTGTTGAAGGAATGAATTACTCTGTTATTTAAGAATGAGAGAGAAGCCAGGTACGGTGACTCACGCCTGTAATCCCAGCACTTTGGGAGGCCAAGGCAGGTGGATCACCTGAGGTCAGGAGTTCGAGACGAGCCTGGCCAACATGGCTAAACCCAGTCTCCACTAAAAATACAAAAATTATCTGGATGTGGTGGCGGGCACCTGTAAACCCAGCTACTTGGGAGGCTGAGACAGGAGAATTGCTTGAACCCAGAAGGCGAAGGTTGCAGTGAGCCAAAATCACACCATTGCACTCCAGCCTGGGCAACAAGAGCAAGACTCCATCTTAGGAATGTGAGTGATGGGGAGCAGATGTAAATTCAGGTGAAGCTTCGCTTGCTTGCCCTCCACTCACTTTCTGCTGCTCAGTCCAGCTCCTAACAGGCCATAGCCTGGGGGTTGAGGACACCTGCCTTAGGGAATCATCTATTTCCTTGCGCTTTTCAGCTTCTAGAAGCTGCTCACATCACATTTCTCAGTTCATAGCCCCTTTCTCTGTTTTCAAATCCACGAATATTGCATCTCTCTGACCATTGTCCCATAATCACAGCTCCCTCTGTGACCTTTTTTTTTTTTTAAGATGGGGTCTTGGTCTGTTGCCCAAGCTGGAGTGCAGTGATGCAATCATAGGTCACTGCAGCCTCAACCCCTGTGCTCAGTGATCCTCCCTTTTCAGCTTCCAAGTAGCTTGGAACTACAAGGATGCACCATGATGCCTGGCTAATTTTTAAATTTTCTTTTGTAGAGACAGAGTCTTGCTATATTGCCCAAGCTGCTTTCAAACTCTTAGGCTGAAGTGATCCTCCTGCCTCAGCTTCCCAAAGTTCTGGGATTACAAGCACGAGCCACTGTGCCCAGCCTCTCTCTCTGACTCTGACTTCAGCTGGAAAAGTTTCTTTTAAGGACTCATGTAATTAGGTTGAGCCTACCTGGATAATCTGAGATAATACCCTCATCTCAAAGTCCTTAACCTTAATCACATCTGCAAAATCATTTTGTCCATGTAAGATAACATATTGCACATGTTCTGGGGATTAGGATTTGGGCATCTTCAAGGGACCATTATTCTGCCCACCAAAGAGATGAACAAATATTTTGGGGTGAAATGATACCAAAGGAGAAAGCAGGGTAGAAAAGAAGCACATTTGCCGACGTCTGTGTGACCTCATGTATAATTGAAACATTGATGAAGTCTGCCAATATTTGAGTTGTACTTAGAATAGAGTCTCTTGCAGAAGATCAAAAAAGATCCTGAAAAAAGAATAAGATAGTCAAAGGGGTTGAGGGAAGCAGTTTCCAGACTCTTAGATTAATTGCAGAGTGGAGAGGGTAGAGGTGGAAAGGGTGGTGTGGGAGGGTTGTGGGGGGCAGTGTGAAGGTGGGAGGAGTTGCAGGCTCCCAGATGTACTGTGAAATGTGAAAATGAATGGAGTGAAGAAAAAAGCTGAAAAGTATCATTTCCTTGTCTTTCATAAAAGAAAGCTAAGATAGGCTGGGTACGGTGGTTCACGGCTGTAATCCCAGCATTTTGGGAGCCTGAGGTGGGTGGGTCACCTGAGGTCAGGAGTTCGAGACCAGCCTGGCCAACATGGTGAAACCCCATCTCTGCTAAAAATACAAAACAATTTAGCCAGGTGTGGTGGTGGGCACCTGTAATCCCAGCTACTCAGGAGGCTGAGGCAGGAAAATCGCTTGAACCCGGGAGGCGGAAGCTGCAGTAAGCTGAGATCGCACCATTGCATTCCAACTTGGGCAACAAGTGCAAAATTCAATCTCAAAAAAAAAAAAAAGACCAGAGAAAGAGAGCTAAGATAACTAAGCTCTCTAATAAAAGTAGCTGTTTTGGCTATTTTTATTGGAGAGCTTAGTTATGGAGAGGTAATTTTGGTATTAATGTTTTAAGGGAATTCTTAGCAGAATCAAAAACTGCATGTTTGTCTTCCAAATAAGTGACAAAGACGAAAACAGGTAGAGAATTGCCCAGACATCAGAAGACCAAATAGAAGATTCAATAGCAGAGTATTAAAATGCAGCATGAAATAGACTGACAGAGGCTGGATCCAGGAGGCACTTACCCCAATGATTTGTACCTAATGGTTTAAATTCCACTGCCAAGAAACAAACACTGTCACACTACAGGACTGTATTTGTTTAACAAGTTGCTGCTTGTGAAACATCTTGCTAAAGCTAAATGACCTCAAAAGTCTAAAAGCAAAGTTGAGGAGGGTAATATTAATTAAAACAGAAAAGGTGACTTCTAGTATAGAAAATAGTAACATATCATCTAAAGCAAAACTATTGACCATGACAAACAGGAAAATGACTTATGATAAAAATCTATAATCAATAATACAATTTTGAGATTATCAAAGTTTTATTCTTTGAATCAATATAATAAATAAAATACAATCCATAGGAAAGACATGAAAATCATAACTAGAGAATAATTTTTTTTCTTGCTCAGTTTTGAGACAGAGTCTTGCTCTGTCACCAAGGCTGGAGTGCAGTGACATGATCTTGACTCACTGCAACCTCAGCCTCCTGGGTTCAAATGATTCTCCTGCCTCAGCTCCCGAATAGCTGGGATTACAGGCACCTGCCACCATGCCTGGCTAATTTTTATATTTTTAGTAGACATGGGGTTTCACCATATTGGCCAAGCTGGTCTTGAACTCCTGACCTCAAGTGATCTGCTCATCTCGGCCTCCCAAAGTGCTGAGGTTATAGGCAAGAGCCATCTCACTCAGCCTAGAGAATGATTCTGATTGTTATATGTGAATGACAGATTAGCGATACAAAAATTAAATGTGGATATAAATGATATAAACAATGAAAATAAGTTAGATGGAATGAATAGGATAAGCTTTTTTTACTTTATTGAAAATATACCTTCTTTTCTTATGATTATTTATACAAATTGATTATATGATACACACTAAAAAGCACAAAGATTCAAAAACATTCAATAAATACAGAATTTCAACAAACATTTTATTAAGTAACAATTGTCTCAAAACTTTAAAACCACAGATTATTCAGAAAATAAAGAAACTTCTTTTTTTATTTTAAAACACTATAGAAACCGGCTGGGCACGGTGGCTCACCCTGTTAATCCCAGCACTTTGGGAGGTCGAGGCGGAAGGATCACCTGGGGTCACCAGTTCGAGACCAGCCTAGCCAGCATGGTGAAACCCCATCTCTACTAAAAATACAAACATTAACCAGGCATGGTGGCAGATGCCTGTAATCCCAGCTACTGGGGAGGCTGAGGCAGGAGAATCACTTGAACCAAGAAGGCAGAGGTTGGAGTAAGCCGAGATTGCACCACTGCACTTCGGCCTGGGCAACGGAGTATGAATCTGTCTCAGAAACACACACACACACACACACACACACACGCACACACACACAAAATAACCCCTAGCCACCAAAACCATTATAGAAACATATATTCAGTCATGCGCCACATAATGACACTTGGATCAGTGATGAATTTTGTCTGTGACAGTAGTCCCATGAGATTATTATAATGTATTTTTGCTGTTTCTTTTCTTTGTTCAGATATGTTTAGATACACAAACGCCACTGTGTTGCGGTTGCCTACAGTATTCAATACAGTCATATGCGGAATAGATTTGTAGCCAAGGAGCAATAAGCTCTACCATATGGCCTAGGTGTGTGGTCGGCCCTGCCATCTAACCTTGTGTAAGCTCACTCTATGATGTTCACACAATGATGGAATTGCCTAAAAAAGCATTCGTCAGAAAATAACTCTGTTTTTAAGTGACTGCAGTGTGGTCAAAGCAGGACTCCAAAATAAATTCTTAGCTTTGAATATTTTGTAATAAAATAAAAAGGTGAAAATAAACAAAATGAAGCATTCTAACTAAAATTTAAAAATAAAGAAAATAATTATAGTATCTACTTACATGAAACTTATCAATAAATGTATTTTAGAAAAGACTAATAGAATGACTAAAGTACTAGTTATTTTAGTATAAAATATACTAGATATAAAATAATTTTAGTAATATTAATTAGTAAACAAATAGTAATTAATATTAAATAAAATATAGTAAATAAAATGCTAAAATACCTGGGGCCGGGTGTGGTGGCTCACACCTGTAATCTCAGCACTTGGGAGGCCGAGGCCAGTGGATCACTTGAGGTCAAGAGTTTGAGACCAGCCTGGTCAACATGGTGAAATTGCTACTAAAAATACAAAAGTTAGACCAGCCTGATGGTGCACACCTGTAATCCCAGTCACTTGGGTGGCTGAGACAGGAGAATTGCTTGAACCTGGGAGGCAGAAGTTGCAGTGAGCAGAGATCACGCCACTATACTCCAGCCTGGGCAACAGAGTGAGACTACATCTTAAAAAAAAAAAAAAGAATGACTAAAACACTAGCAAGTATCAAAAAATGAGAGAAAAAAGGAGATGTAACAATAGAAAATAATAACAATGCATTATTATAAATGCAATTATGAGGTATACGTAATTATATTCTATCAATAATGAAACATCTTAATGAGATGTATTTTTAGATAACATAAATTGACAATGGCAAATTGATATAAGATCAAATAAGAAGTTGAAATTATACTAAGGAATGAAACAAATGAGAAATATTTAATGTGAGTGTTTTCTGCTCCCTGTCTTTACAAAAAGAAAGCTATAAAATTTATCCTATCTGGTAGATGTTCCTGTTCCCAATACCTGACCAAGATAACCAAAAGTACTTTAGAATAATGTCATTTGTGAATACAAAACTATGTGATTAATAACAATGTCAGTAAGTAGAATTTAATGATACATTAAAATAATAATATAAAAGCACAAAAGGTTTATCCCAGGTATAGAAGTAATCAATATTAAGGAAAACATTAATATATTACTATACTTTATAGTACATCTCTGAAAAATGAGTCTATAAATCAATGAATAAGTAGGTATTAAAGGGCGTTTTATCAAGTCAATCCATTATTATTTTAAAGTCTTATAAAGACATAGAATACTTCCTTAATATTGTGGGGAAAAGAAAGAGAGATCAGACTGTTACTGTGTCCATATAGAAAAAAGTAGACATAAGAAACTCCATTTTGTTCTGTATTTGAGATGCTGTTAATCTGTGACCCTACCCCCAACCCTGTCCTTGCAAGAGACATGTGCTGTGGTGACTCAAGGTTTAACGGATTTGGGGCTGTGCAGAGTGTGCTTTGTTAAACAAGTTCCCTGGGTACTTGAGATTAAGAGAATGGTGATGACTCGTTCCACCCCTTCAAATATTATCAAGAGTATATTCTAAGCTATTAATAAGAATTGACATTATTCTCCAAGGAGAAATAAGCCCTCTAAGGATTTCTCTTCAAACAAAGCACCTAACAAAAATCCCTTTTCTCCCTTTTTAGTTAATTCACTTTTGAAAGTTATGAAAACCAGTTTTGTGTATCCTGGCTATCAAGGAGGTTAGAGACTCAACTTTTATCTGAAATAACTCAAAGTATCTGATATAATTTGAATGTTTGTCCCCTCCAAATTTCATGTGGAAATATGATCCCCAATGTTAGAGGTGTGTGGTCATGGGGTGGATCCCTCATGAATGGCTTGGTGCCCGCCCCAAGGTAATGACTGAGTTCTTTCTCTGTTAGTTCACTGAAGAGTTAGTTGGTTATTTATTTATTTATTTATTTATTTATTTTGAGATAGAGTCTCATTCTGTCACCCAGACTGGAGTGTAGTGGTATGATCATGGCTCACTGCAACCTCTGCCTACCAGGTTCAAACGATTCACCTCCCTCAGCCTCCTGAGTAGTTGGGGATACAGGCACTGGCCACCATGCCCAGCTAACTTTTTATATTTTTAGTAGAGATGCAGTTTTACCATGCTAGCCAGGATGGTCTCAATCTCCTAACCTTGTGATCCACCCGCCTTGGCCTCCCAAAGTGCAGGGATTACAGGGATGAAGGGCTGGTTGTTTAAAGGAGCCAGTACCTCCTCCTCTTTCTCTTACTTTCGGTCTCTCCATGTGATATACTGGCTCCCCATTCACCTTCTGCCATGATCGGAAGCTTCCTGAGGTCCTCACCAGAAGCAGATGCTGGCACCATGCTTCTTATACAGCCTGCAGAACCATGAACCAAATAAACCTCTTTCTCTCTAAATTACCTAGTCTCGGGTATTGCTTTATAGCAATGCAAAATGGACTAACACAGTAACCTCGAGGCACTAGTTCTCATCCTGCTGCCAGGTGGGGCACTGCTTACTTACTCACCAGGTGCTGCTATGGCAACACAGCACAATGAAAAGCAGAAAGCTCACTTTTATTTCATAGGGGTTATCTGGTCTGAACCCCCCATTTTGCACATGAGAACATTGAACTTTGGAAAGGAAAAAATGGGTTATGTAAGAGCAAACGCTTACTGGCAGAGCTAGGGATGAATCACAATTTATAGAACACCCACCACTCACTCTTTGAACAGCCTTAGGAAAAATATTGCACTTGCTGTTACATTCTTTTTTTGTTTGTTTTTGAGAGAGTCTTGCTCTTTCACCCAGGCTGGAGGGCAGTGGCGTGATCTTGGCTCACTGCAACCTCCACCTCCTGGTTTCAAGCAATTCTCCTGCCTCAGCCTCCCAAGTAGCTGGGATTACAGGCGTCCACCACCACACCTGGCTGATTTTTGTTATTTTAGTAGAGACAGGGTTTCACCATGTTGGTCAGGCTGGTCTTGAACTCCTGATCTCAAGTGATTCACCCGCCTTGGCCTTCCAAAGTTCTGGGATTACAGGACCTATTACATTCTTGCAGGTGAGAAGAGTGAGACTTGGAGGCATTAAACAACTGTCCAAAGATCACACAGTAAGAAGAAGCAGAGAAGAGCAGACAGAGCATCCAGGATAAGTTTGTAATTTTTATCTTTTATAGTATTTCATAAAATAATGTTAAAATGTTTATATCTCTCTCTTTTTTTTTTTTCTGAGACAGAGTCTTGCTTGTCACCCAGGCTAGAGTGCAGAGGCACAATCATAGCTGCCTGCAGCCTCGACCTCCCTTGCTCAAGCAATCCTCCCACCTCAGCCTTATGAATAGCTGGGACTACAGGTGTACACCAACACACCTGGCTAATTTTTTTTTTTTATTTTGCAGAGATGGTGGTCTCGATGTGTTGCTTGGCTGGTCTCGAACTGGGTTGAACCAATCCTCCTGCCTCGGCCTCCCAAAGAGTTGGGATTACAGGTATGAGCCACCATACCCAGCCTTGTACCTCTTTTAAATACTTGTTCACTATTTATTCAGTGAGGTCAGGATCAGCATATCACCTACCATGTCAAGGGCAAACCACCACAGCAGAAGTCCAGAGCAGAGACCACATTTCTGATTTAGTATGACAGGTTGACATGGCCTGGGACCCTGTCTCTTCATCTGGTTTGGAGACAAGAGTTTTGGGTTGGAACTCAAATTTGGTGGTTCCATAGCCTGTGTACTAGGGGCTTTGGCACTCAGACATCCTGATTCCTGGACAAATATACTTTCCTTGTGAACCCCTCTCTGAAAATCAAAACTGAAGATGGCATTGTTTTCCCCTCCGAGGTCATTCCAGGGATATTTCTTGTCCACCTACGTTGTGTAGAGTAATAAGCATGAGACCAGGCAGGCAGGGTCTAGCCTCACCTAGAGGATAAGACCAAGCTGAAACATGCAACTGTATTTTCAGGCTGTGGTTTAACATTTGTCTCTGGAAATTCCAGCCAGGTGGGGCTAGTCTTGACCTCTCTGGCTTCTTTGGGAAGCTTTCTTTTCTGGTTCCTGATGTTTGGCTTTCTGCAGGAAGGTGCCTGTAAACCTTCTTCCCGTGGACTCTGACCTTGCTGCTTGTAGTCTGATCTTTGGTTTCTTTCTTGCAGGAGAAGGCTTGCACTGCACAACTGGAAGAAACCATTGCTTTGGGAATTTTCTATCCTGCAGCCCTCAGCTACCATCTGCTGGAATGCTGCCACCATGACTGCTAGAGACACTTCGTGGAAGACCACAGGATGTGTCACCTTTTCTCATGGGCTCATTTTGTGAGCCTGGCACAAGGTACCATTCGTTCCACCTATGGGTTTGAAGGTCAAGTCTCTGCAGCACCTGTTTAATCTCTAGAAGAGATGCTGATAAAACTTGGAAATGTCATAGCTCAGGTATCTCCGTTATTATTGAAACCACCTTGGCAAAAATTATGACAGTGAGAGAAATATGACATAGAAAAATTATGATAGGGAAAGAAATGTTACCTAACTGATTCCATCTTGCTTCTAACCTCCAAGCTAGTTCATTCTTGGGTATAGACCAACCTAACCATGGGAGAAATTTAATTTATAATTTGACTTTGAATCAAGGATGATAGGAGTCCTTTTCTAAAACTGACCTTCTCCTTGTCCCAGTACCGACACTACCTTTGTAAGACACATGAAAGGCCATGAGATTGGAATTGTAGGAGGGGTCTGAAATCTGCTAAGATGTAGGCATAGTTAAATAATAACCTGCCATTGTTCCATAGCTTGCTTTCTTATAATCCCCAATCACTCAGGATTCATGAAGCCAAACATCACAAGATTTGTGACTTCCCCAATTGCTCATATAGATAATATCACTATTGTAGAACCTAAGAGGGGCCTTTTGAGATGTTTTCCAGACTATTGCATTCTTACACCTAACTCCATTTGGACCCTCGTGACTCAACCCAGTCCTGTGGTCCCCACCCAAAGCCCGACTCAGCTCATGAGGACTGTTTTCCATACCCCCATATTTTATCTCCAGCCAGTAAGCAATACCCATTGTTTAGCCCCTCCCTGCCAAATTATCCACAAAAACCCTAACTTCCAGGCTTTCAGGGAGACTGATCTGAGTAATAAACTCCTGTCTCCTGCTTAGCTGGCACTGTGTTTATTAAACTGTTTCTCTATTACAATACTGCTGTCTCGGTAAATTGGCTCTATCTGTGCAGTGGGGGAATCCATCAGGCAATTACATGATTACTCCCGAATACTCCTTAATACTTAATTAACAGCAATACTCATAAAGTACTATTTCTAAATATTTATTCAACACAGTCCCCAGAGGCCCAGTGGCATGAACCATGACACTCAAGTTCCTCAAACTGATACCTTAAACTTTCTGGGCTTTATTCACTTCCCAGATATGATGGAAATCAAGTTTCATTGCTTCCCTTTAAGATGTTGAAATTATTTCTGATTCATGCGCTAATTGCATCCAGTTCTCTCTCCTGCAGTATTTTTGGCTCAAGCCAAATGGGGCTTGTTGCATTTTATCCTCATTCACACCATATATTTCTACACTGTCACCCCTTTGTCCAAGTCATTTCTTTTGCCTGAAATGCCCTTCTCACAGATGGATCTCTGCCTTCCCACAGTCCACTCATGCTTCAAAATGCCTCTAAAAATAAAGATGTCAAAAAGACAACTGCAATAGTATGTTTATCATAGCATTATTCACAATAGCAAAGATGTGGAATCCACCTAAGTGCCTATCAAGGGAAGATTGAATTTAAAAAATTTAGTATATATATGCCATGAAATACTACTCAGCCATTTAAAAGAATGAAATAAAATGTCTTCTGTAGCAACATGGATTAAACTAGAGGCCATAATCCTAGGTGAAATAACTCAGGAACAGAAAACCAAATACTGCATGGTCTCACTTGTAAGTGGGAGCTAAACAATGGGTACACATGGACATACAGAGGGAATAATAGAGAGTGGAGACTACGAAAGGTGGGAGGCTGGGAGGAAATGAGGGCTGAAAAAGTACTATTGTGTACAGTGTTCATTATTCAGGCGATGGGTACATGAAAAGCCCAGACTTCACCACTCCACGATATATTCTCTAAGAAACCTGCACTCGCACCCCCTAAATACGTATAACTACAAACAAAATTTAACCCAAAACAAACAGAAAAGCACAAAATGCTTCCAAATGCCAAATGTTTTATGCTGTGCTATGCATCTGTGTGGTGTGGGGAACACGTTCAACATTCAGATAGTTTTCTGTCTACCTCAGCAGGTACTTTCTGCTGGGCTCCCTCTTGTCTCTGACAACCTGGGATGCATGCAGAGTTCATACACATACACACACACAGGTGTATAAATACATATATACATATTACTACATATATACATATTTATAACTACACATATATATATGTATTTATCCTATCTGTCTATATCTGTCTGCTTATCTATCTATCCATCTCTGTATCCATCTATCTGTCTATCCCTATCCATCTATCTATCTGTTTCTCTCTCTCCATCTACACATATATATTTATCTATCTTCTATCTATGTATCCATATATTGATCTATATCTATCTATGTATCTATCCCTATCCATCTATCCATTTTTCTCTCTCTCCATCTATATATATCTATATTTATTTATTTATCTATCTATCATCTATGTATCCATCTATTCTCTGTATGCCTATCTATATATCTATCATCTGTTCCTATCTGTTCCTATCTGTTCCTATCTATCATCTGTTCCTATCTGTTCCTATTCATCTGTTTCTCTCTCCATCTATACATATCTATCTATGTATCATCTATTTATCTAATTAGTCTCTCTATTCCTATCCATCTGTTTCTCTCTATCTATACATATCTATTTATCTATTATCTATCTATCTATCTCATTTATTCTTCATGGCATGCCTTTGTGTCATTTATCTTTTATTGCTTCCAACAACACTCTGGAGTATAAACTAATATCCCCTTTTCAGAAGCAGAAACTGAGATGCAGAGCAATGAAGCCACTTGCCCACTTTTTCCTTTGATTTTATCCTATTGGAACTTTGGGACCAAAAAAACATACACAAATCAATAAACATAATCCAGCATATAAACAGAACCAAAGACAAAAACCACATGACAATCTCAATAGATGCAGAAAAGACCTTTCATTCTCCAGAGAAGACCTTTTCTATTCTCCAGAGCATCTAGCACCATGCTTCCTTATTAAATGAGTGAACACACATGTTAAATAAGAGAATATGTCAGGATGCTACTGTCTGATTTTCTTCCAGGCCTATTGCTTGGTTGGGCCCATGTGTGTAATGTCAGGGTTGGATATCTTGGCTGCTACGACATACTCCATTTGAGGAATAATTTAGACGTGTGGCCGCAAGATAAAAATATCAGTCTGGCTCCTGGTTAATGAGTGTTTCTAATTAAGCCACAATATACAGTGCTCACAGCCAAATACAGTGTGGCTCCGGTGATAATTCACCAAATAGTCTGTTGTCTTCATTATCTCATTCTCTGACATTTCCCTGCTCAGTTTATAAATCCCTGTGGAATCATGGCCTCGATCTCTTTAATGAGGCCTTTAAAAACTGGGGGAAAAATTATAGCAGCAGATAAGGTTGGCTCCACTGTAGACCTACTTCATAAATGTTTCTCCTCCCTCTAGTGAAGTAAACACCATTTGATAGACCAAGGAGTTTAATTCCATGTGAAATGGTCAGGGAATATGATTGAGTTAATTCTTCAAGCAGCAAAAGAATATTAAAAGCAGTTTCTGTCTTCTCTGAGCTAGTGCCTAATAGAAATGGAAATATTCCTTTGCTCTAGTAAAGAGAAGGGTAGAGGCCAGTGGCTCATGCCTGTAATCTCAGCACTTAGGGAAGCCGAGGCAGGTGGGTCATCTGAGGTGAGGTTCAAGACCAGCCTGGCCATCATGGTGAAACCCCATCTCTATTAAAAATACAAAAATTAGCTGGGCGTAGTGGTGGGCACCTGTAATCCCAGTTACTCAGGAGGCTGAGGCAGGACAATCACTTGCACCTGGGAGGTGAAGATTACAGTGAGCCAAGATGATGCCACTGCACTCCAGCCTGGGCGACAGAGTGAGACTCAAAAACAAAAAAAAAAAAAAAAGAGAGAAGAATAGAGTAGAGTGGAGAGTCTGGCTTTCATAGTCATGAACCCAAGTAATAACCTTCTAATGTTCAATGTTTACTGAGCCCCTACTGTGTGATAAACCATGGGGTAGGTGCTGAGGTTACAGCAATGAGTAGGGAACTCAGAGAAAATTATGCAGTGGCATGGAAAGTACTGAGAACCATCAATGAGTAGGAGGAATACATAACCCTGATGGACCAGACATGCGTCTGCAGCACACAGCCCCGTTTCCAACTCCTTATATGCCCTCATTGGAATTTTAGGTGCAGAACAGGACCGGGGGCCTTGTTTCCCCCATTTCCTTGCCAGCAGGATTCTGGTTTACATTGTGCTCTGAGAGTCACACATGCAAGATTTGGAAGGAGGAAGAGAAGCAGAAGCCATTTCCACTCCCCTGCCAGTCACAGGCAGAATCAAAGGTTTGGGCAGACATGCAATTTGGCACTGCAACACCTGTTGGTGGTGCTGCGGGCAGCTGTGATCTTCCCTGTGGGTTCCTGGCCCGAGCGACAGTGGTGGTTTCTTGTTTGCTTGAATAGTAGCGCTGTACCTCAGAGACAGGAAGTCTTTCTTGACTTTTGCTGCTCTGCCCTTGATAATCATTGCTCAGAGAAGACTGGGGCTCTTAGTATTAGCGATTCTAATGAATAGGAGTGGCTTGTCTTCCCCTCCAATCATCTGCCCAATTGTACTGAGACACCTTAAAGGCAGAAGCAGCCCCTCCACCCCTGAGGAATCTCATCTCTCCTTGCTTAAACTCTGCAATGATGTTACTTGAGAGAGTCATCGGCAGAGAACCAACCTCAAGATGTCTCTCAAGAGCCACCCCTGCCGCCTCTCATTGTCTCTAGGTGAAACCTCAGCTTATTCTAGAGAGATATGTGCAAGATCTGACCTATTGCTATCAAAATAATAGCAATCATTTGTAATTAGTGTTGGTAGAATTTCAAGGAATACGGATGGGAATAAATTCCGAGAGGTGCAGATCTGAAATCTGGGAATATTTTTCTTTTGGGAGAGGCTCTTAGTAATTCCATTCCATAAAATTTAAGTTTTTTGAAGAGTGTAGCAAATATAGGCATGGCCGCGTTTCATGAGGGATCTGATATTTCATGATGTTAAGTTTGTTACCCAAGCAGAGAAAAACTATAGCTGAGATGCAGGCTGAGTGCAAAGGGAACATGACGTGGATAGTGGAAAAGGCGAGTTCTGAATAACACTTGTGGCCTCATAAGCAATTACAGGCAAACAAGCAAAATGGAGCACTATAAAATATATGCACCACTTCTTTGCTTTATGTAAATATTTGCTTACAATAATCAATTACCTTTTAAGATTCTTCTCCTCTTCTCTTAAAATTATACATAAGGAATGTTGATGGGAGTTAAACCAAGTGTTTATTATTCACGTTAAGGAATTGATATGATTTGACTCTGTTTCCCCACTGAAATAACATCTTGTAGCCCCCATAATTCTCCTGTGTTGTGTCAGGGGCTCAGTGGGAGATATTTGAATCATGGGGTCTTTTCCATGCTGTTCTCGTGATAGTGAATAAGTCTCTTGAGATCTGATGGTTTTAAAAATGGGAATCTTCCTGCACAAGCTCTCTCTCTCTCTCTCTCTTTGCCTGCTGCCGTTCATGTGAGATGTGACTTGCTCCTCCTTGCCTTCCATCATGATTGTGAGGCCTCCCCAGCCACATGGAACTGTAAGTCCAATTAAATCTCCTTCTTTTGTGAATTGCCAAGTCTCATGTATGTTTTTATCCACAGCGTGAAAATGGACTAATACAAGAATATTAAAGAGAGATTGGAATTGAGCAGAATAACCAACATCAGCCAGAGATGGATACAGTATCTGACGGGACTAGAACCTTTTCCTTTTTGGGCAGAGAGTAAGTACATCTTTATTTATACAATGTAGAGCTGTATTATGTTAAGAGGAAGTATAACATTGCTGCTTTCTTCATATTTTGAAGTTAAATATGAAGAAAGTATTCACAGATAAGGAGAAGTCAGAGGGTTGTCTGTGTCAGGTTTTTGTCTATTGGTATTTGGCACCCTTCTAGCTTCTTTCTGTGTCTTCCCCACGCTGCAAGTCTCATTCTTTAAGATTTATTTAATCATTTTGTAGAGAGTTGACCATTTTCCATCACAGAGGGCCAGTGAATGTAAGAAACTGCAGAATTTACCTTCAAGTTAATTCAACATGAATATATAAATAAATAAATAGATGAATTCACTGTTGGGTACTCAGCAATTGGAAAAAAAATCTTGTAAATTTTTCTAGTCTGTGGTCTTTCCCCCAAATCCAGGATATCTACCGAAACCCTAGAAAGAGAAAAAGTAAGCTTCTTTCACAGGGCTGGAGGAAAGGGAAAATGAAGATTTTCTGGCCAATAATTCAACCTTTTGCCATGTTACAAACCAGACTATGGTAATGTCTCTTGCTTTCACTGTATTTTCCATTTGATTCCTCATTGTGCTTGATTATTTTTTTTAAGAACTTGACATCATCACAAACCCTTCTAGAGTCTTTCCTGCCTTGCAGGAGAGAAGTCTCGAGATATATTTCTTAGAATCTCCATCTCCATGTGGTTCCAAGTTAAAACTCTCCAAAGACAGGGCAAGCATTAAGAAAAAAAAAAAAAAAAGGTGGCACCAAGATGGCCAAATAGGAACAGCTCCAGCCTCCAGCTCCCAGCATGAGCAACACAGAAGATGGGTGATTTCTGCATTTCCAACTGAGGTACCAGGTTCATCTCACTGGGGCATGTTGGGCAGTGGGTGCAGCCCAACGAACGAGAGCTGAAGCAGGGCAAGGCATCGCCACACCCAGAAAGTGCAAGGGGGAAGGGAATTCCCTTTCCTAGCCAAAGGAAACCGTGATACACAAAACCTGGAAAATCGGGTCACTCCCACCCTGATACTGCGCTCTACCAAGGGTCTTAGCAGAAGGCACACTAGGAGATTATATCCCCCGCCTGGCTCAGAGGGTCCCATGCCCACGGAGCCCTCCTCATTGCTAGCACAGCAGTGTGAGATCGAACTGCAAGGCGGCAGTGAGACTGGGGGAGGGGTGCCCGCCATTGCTGAGGCTTGAGTAGGTAAACAAAGTGACTGGGAAGCTCGAACTGGGTGGAGCCCACTGCAGCTCAAGGAGGCCTGCCTGCCTCTGTAGATTCCACCTCTGGGGACAGGGCATAGCCAAACAAAAGGCAGCAGAAACCTCTGCAGATTTCAATGTCCCTATCTGACAGCTTTAAAGAGAGTAGTGTTTCTCCCAGCACAGAGTTTGAGATCTGAGAACGGACAGACTGCCTGCTCAAGTGGGTCCGTGACCCCTGAGTAGCCTAACTAGGTGACATCCCCCACTAGGGGAAGACTGACACCTCACACCTCACACGGCCGGGTACACCTCTGAGACGAAGCTTCCAGAGGAATGATCAGACAGCAACATTTTCTGTTCAGCAATATTCACTCTTCTGCAGCCTCCACTACTGATACCCAGGCAAACAGGGTCTCAGGTAGACCTCGAGCAAACTCCAACAGACCTGCAGCTGAGGGTCCTGACTGTTAAAAGGAAAAATAACAAACAAAAAGGACATCCACACCAAAACCCCATCTGTATGTCACCATCATCAAAGACCAAAGGTAGATAAACCCACAAAGATGGGGAAAAAGCAGTGCAGAAAAGCTGGAAATTCTAAAATCAGAGGGCCTCTCCCCCTCCAGAGGAATACAGCTCCTTGCCAACAATGGAACAAAGCTGGACAGGGAATGACTTTGATGAGTTGAGAGAAGAAGGCTTCAGACAATCAAACTTCTCTGAGCTGAAGAAGGAATTACAAACCCAGTGCAAAGAAACTAAAAACCTTGAAAAAAGATTTGACGAATGGCTAACTAGAATAACCAATGTAGAGAAGTCCTTAAAAGAACTGATAGAGATGAAAACCGTGACACAAGAACTATGTGACAAAGGCACAAGCTTCAGTAGCCGACTCAATGAACTGGAAGAGACAGTATCAGTGATTGAAGATCAAATGAATGAAATGAAGCGTGAAGAGAAGTTTAGAAAAAAAGAGTAAAAAGAAATGAACAAAGCCTCCAAGAAATATGGGACTATGTGAAAAGACCAAATCTACATCTGATTGGTGTACCTGAAAGTGATGGGGAGAATGGAACCAAGTTGGAAAACACTCTGCAGGACATTATCCAGGAGAACTTCCCCAACCTAGCAGGGCAGGCCAACATTCAAATTCAGGAAATACAGAGAATGCCACAAAGATACTCCTTGAGAAGAGCAACTACAAGACACATGATTGTCATATTCACCAAAGTTGAAATGAAGGAAAAAGTGTTATGGGCAGCCAGAGAGAAAGGTCAGGTTACACACAAAGGGAAGCCCATCATACTAACAGCAGATCTCTCAGCAGAAACTCTGCAAGCCAGAAGTGAGTGGGGGTCAATATTCAACATTCTTAAAGAAAAGAATTTTCAACCCAGAATTTCATATCCAGCCAAATTAAGTTTCATAAGTGACGGAGAAATAAAATCCTTTACAGACAAGCAAATTGCTTAGAGGTTTTGTCACCACCAGGCCTGCCCTACAAGAGCTCTTGAAGGAAGCACTAAACATGGAAAGGAACAACCGGTACCAGCCATTGCAAAAACATGCCAAAATGTAAAGACCATCGAGGCTAGGAAGAAACTGCATCAACTAACGAGCAAAATAACCAGCTAATATCACAATGACAGGATCAAGTTCACACATAACAATATTAACCTTAAATGTAAATGGACTAAATGCTCCAATTAAAAGACACAGATTGGCAAATTGGATAAAGAGTCAAGATCATCAGTTTGCTGTATTCAGGAGACCCATCTCACATGCAGAGACACACATAGGCTCAAAATAAAGGGATGGAGGAAGATCTACCAAGCAAATGGAGAACAAAAAAAAGCAGGGGCTGCAATCCTAGTCTCTGATAAAACAGACTGTAAACCATCAAAGATCAAAAGAGACAAAGAAGGCCATGACATAATGGTAAAGGGATCAATTCAACAGGAAGAGCTAACTATCCTAAATATATATGCACCCAATACAGGAGCACCCAGATTCATAAAGCAAGTCCTTAGAGACTTACAAAGAGACTTGACTCTCACACAATAATAATGGGAGACTTTAACACCCCACTGTCAACATTAGACAGATCAATGAGACAGAAAGTTAACAAAGATATCCAGGAATTGAACTTAACTCTGCACCTCGCGGACCTAATAGACATCTACAGAACTCTCCACCCCAAATCAACAGAATATACATTCTTCTCAGCACCACATAGCACTTATTCCAAAATTGACCACATAGTTGGAAGTAAAGCACTCCTAGCAAATGTAAAAGAACAGAAATTATAAAAAACTGTCTCTCAGACCCCATAGTGCAATCAAACTAGAACTCAGGATTAAGAAACTCAATCAAAACCTCTTAACTACATGGAAATTGAACCACCTGCTCCTGAATGACTACTGGGTACACAATGAAATGAAGGCAGAAATAAAGATGTTCTTTGAAACCAATGAGAACAAAGATAAAACATACCAGAATCTCTGGGACACATTTAAAGCAGTGTGTAGAGGGAAATTTATAGCACTAAATGCCCACAAGAGAAAGCAGGAAAGATCTAAAATTGACACCTTAACATCACAACTAAAAGAACAGGAGAAGCATTCAAACACATTCAAAGCTAACAGAAGGCAAGAAATAACTAAGATCAGAGCAGAACTGAAGGAGATAGAGACATAAAAAAACCCTTCAAAAACTCAGTGAATCCAGGAGCTGGCTTTTTGAAAAGATCAACAAAATTGATAGACCACTATTAAGACTACTAAAGAAGAAAAGAGAGAAGAATCAAATAGATGCAATAAAAAATAATGAAGGGTATATAACCACTGACCCCACAGAAATACAAACTACCATCAGAGAATACTATAAACACCTCTACGCAAATAAACTAGAAAACCTAGAAGAAATGGATAATTTCCTGGACACTTACACTCTCCCAAGACTAAACCAGGAAGAAGTTGAATCCCTGAATAGACCAATAGCAGGCTCTGAAATTGAGTCAATAATTAATACCCTACCAACCAAAAAAAGTCCAGGACCAGAAGGATTGACAGCCGAATTCTACCAGAGGTACAAGGAGGAGCTGGTACCATTCCTTCTGAAACTATTCCAATCAATAGAAAAAGAGGGAATCCTTCCTAACTCATTTTATGAGATCAACATCATCCTGATACCAAAGCTTGGCAGAGACACACAAGAAAAGAGAATTTTAGACCAATATCCCTGATGAACATCGATGCAAAAATCCTCAATAAAATACTGGCAAACCAAATCCAGCAGCACATCCAAAAGCTTATCCACCATGATCAAGTGGGCTTCATCCCTGGGATCCAAGGCTCGTTTAACATACATAAATCAATAAACATAATCCAGCATATAAACAGAACCAAAGAAAAAAACCACATGATAATCTCAATAGATGCAGAAAAGACCTTTGACAAAATTCAGCAACAGCCCTTCATGCCGAAAACTCTCAATAAATTAGGTATTCATGGGACGTATCTCAAAATAATAAGAGCTATTTATGACAAACCCACAGCCAATATCCTACTGAATGGGCAAAAACTGGAAGCATTCCCTTTGAAAACTGGCACAAGACAGGGATGCCCTCTCTCACCACTCCTATTCAACATAGTGTTAGAAACTCTGGCCAGGACAATCAAGAAAGAAATAAAGGGTATTCAATTAGGAAAAGAAGTCAAATTGTCCCTGTTTGCAGATGACATGATTGTATATTTAGAAAACCCCATCGTCTCAACCCAAAATCTCCTTAAGCTGATAAGCAACTTCAGCAAAGTCTCAGGATATAAAAATCAATGTGCAAAAATCACAGACATTCTTATACACCAATAACAGACGATCAGAGAGTCAAATCATGAATGAACTCCCATTCACAATTGCTTCAAAGAGAATAAAATACCTAGGAATCCAACTTACCAGGGATGTTAAGGACCTCTTCAAGGAGAACTACAAACCACTGCTCAATGAAATAAAAGAAGACACAAATGGAAGAACATTCCATGCTCATGGATAGGAAGAATGAACATGAAAATGGCCATACTACCCAAGGTAATTTATAGATTCAATGCCATCCCCATTAAGCTACCAATGACTTTCTTCACAGAATTGGAAAAAAGTACTTTAAAGTTCATATGGAACCAAAAAGAGCCTGCATTGCCAAGACAATCCTAAACCAAAAGAACAAAGCTGGAGGCATCACACTACCTGACTTCAAACTATACTACAAGGCTACAGTAATCAAAACAGTATGGTACTGGCACCAAAACAGAGATATAGACCAATGGAACAGAACAGAGCCCTCAGAAATAATACCACACATCTACAACCATCTGATCTTTGACAAACCAGACAAAAACAAGAAATGAGGAAATGATTCCCTATTTAATAAATAGTGCTGCAAAAACTGGCTAGCCATATGTAGAAAACTGAAGCTGGATCCCTTCCTTACACCTTATACAAAAATTAATTCAAGATGGATTAGAGACTTACATGTTAGACCTAAAACCATAAAAACCCTAGAAGAAAACCTAGGCAATACCATTCAGGACATAGGCATGAGCAAGGACTTCATGTCTAAAACACCAAAAGCAACGGCAACAAAAGCCAAAATTGACAAATGGGATCTCATTAAACTAAAGAGCTCCTGCACAGCAAAAGAAACTACCATCAAAGTGAACAGGCAACCTACAGAATGGGAGAAAATTTTTGCAATCTACTCATCTGACGAAAGGCTAATATCCAGAACCTACAAATAACTCAAACAAATTTACAAGAAGAAGACAAACAACCCCATCAAAAAGTGGGCAAAGGATATGAACAGACACTTCTCAAAAGAAGACATTCATACAGCCAACAGACACATGAAAAAATGCTCATCATCACTGGCCATCAGAGAAATGCAAATCAAAACCACAATGAGATACCATCTCACACCAGTTAGAATGGCGATCATTAAAAAGTCAGGAAACAACAGATGCTGGAGAGGATGTGGAGAAATAGGAACAGTTTCACACTGTTGGTGGGACTGTAAACTAGTTCAACCATTGTGGAAGACAGTGTGGCGATTCCTCAAGGATCTAGAACTAGAAATACCATTTGACCCAGCCATCCCATTATTGGGTATAAACCCAAAGGATTATAAATCATGCTGCTATAAAGACACATGCACACATATGTTTGTTGTGGCACTATTCACAATAGCAAAGACTTGGAACCAACCCAAATGTCCATCAGTGACAGACTGGATTAAGAAAATGTGGCACATATACACCATGGAATACTATGCAGCCGTAAAAATGGATGAGTTCATGTCCTTTGTAGGGACATGGATGCAGCTGGAAACCATCATTCTCAGCAAATTATCGCAAGAACAGAAAACCAAACACCGCATATTCTCACTCATAGGTCGGAATTGAAAAATGAGAACACTTGGACACAGGAAGGGGAACATCACAAACCAGGGCCTGTTGTGGGGTCCGGGGCGGGGAGTGATAGCATCAGGAGAGATACCTAATGTAAACGACGAGTTAATGGGTGCAGCACACCAACATGGCACGTGTATACATATGTGACAAACCTGCACGTTGTACACATGTACCCTAAAACATAGAGTATAATTTAAAAAAAAGAATGTAGAAAAAAAAAAAGGAAAACAAGCCCCCCAAAAAATGGCAAAAAAGAAAGAGAAGCTATTACTATTATGATTAGTAGTAGTATTGAAGGCAGGTGCACATAGTCACATAGACAGATAGCCAATATGAAGTAGTGCCTCTTGAGAAAGCTCCTAGAATTTACCTGGCTTGCAATTGTGGGCAGCTGACATTGGTGGTGTTGGCATTATTTGAGCTTCCTGAGATTTGCTGTGGGTTCCAGGTGAGCTCTTGTTCATTATTTCCTTCTCAAAGCTTCTCAATCATTCTTGCAGCCCTTCCAATAATTATGTAAGCCCGTCATGCCCTCTGTTAAAGCCTTTTCTACTTAGAATACCTAGGGTGGCTTTTGTTTGTTGATGGAATATTGATTGCAAGACCATAATCATGAGGTAGGGTTTTCATCCAGTGCATTTTTAAACAAAGAGCAAAATGTGGAAGGGATATTGATGCAGGTGTATAAGAAATTGGCAGCATAACAATGTTTTGAGAATTACTAAACACATACTTCGTGGGAGGAACTGTATACACTTTTCTCTGAATATGTATATGGAATGAATCATCAGAAATGTTTATTCCAGTTTATGCTCAATGGGAAGTAACAATATAATTTAAGCTATATGGTTAAAGCTCTAATTCTTGTTCAGAGTGCACTTTTGCTCTTTCTAGTTCAGGAAGATCTGATGTGTCCAGCAGTTTACTCATCCAGGCTATGCATCAGCTTCAGAACCTGCATTACACATCTCAGAAAGGATCTGGTGTTAGTTGAAGCTCAGCTTGCAGTGTCTAAACACTGAGGCTTTTGCTTTGTTTTGCTTTGTGTCAAAGAGAGCTCAGGTGCACAGAATGGATTCATTGTAAGCCTTGTCTTATGGCACACTCATTCTTGGTCATTCATGGTCTTTTGTAATTTATTTATTTGTCAATTAGTGTATCTTAATAATGCAGTCAGCATCCATGAACCCTTTACTCTTAGATCCTGTGAAAACTTTCTCTTCTTCAATGTGCTTTGAAAAATCCTGGCAGAATTTTACATCTTAGCAAAAACAGGTGATTTTGTGATTTTGCAAGTGTCTAACTTCACTGCTGGATCTATATCTTGGACAGATTCTACATTTTTCCCTTTTGTATGGAAACAAGGAATAGACATTTCAAATCCCTTTTGGGAGAAAGAATAATGTCCTCCTAGTAGTCTAAGCTATAAATGGATCAATCTTGGGCAAAAATATAAATGCCTTGATGTTTCTGTTCTTCACAGACATTTCTACATGACCAGGGTGGCATGTATTGCGTTAAAACTTTGGAAACTCTCTTTTTGGATTAATGGATGAAATGAAGCTTTTAAATGTACATATGCCATTGAATAGTAGATACTCAAAAATATTAAAGGAATAAGTAAATACTGTTTAAAGATTTCTTAAATGGCACATCTGTTAGACTTTAATCAAAGGAAATTATATCAAAAGGCATAACAAAATATAAATTAAAAAAACATGTAAACAATTATCTCACTACTTGATTAGAAAATGTAGACTTTTTAGAAGTATAGGCTTGAACTGAACTGATAATGAAATACAGTAAACCACATTTAAATATAAACAATTTGCTTACCACTAAATTGAACAGAGAATATATTTATGTAAAAATAATGAAACAAAATAAAATTTGGGAATTCAAAACAAGTGAAAATAACAGCAAATGAGATAGTTGAATCAGTTGAAATGCAAAATGAAAAAAAAATTTCTGAAGTGATTGTCATGTATTCTCTTTTTTTCTTTTAAAATTATTTTAGAGAATCATCTCTACATGAAAAGATATTCTCTAAAGTAAATGTAAGCCACAAGGCCCATTCTTTAAGATTTATTTAATTATTTCATAGAGAGTTGACCATTTCTCATCATAGAAGACCAGTTAATGTGAGAAGCCACAGAGTTTACTTTCATTTTAATTCAACATAAATAAATAAATAAATAAATAAATAAATAAATGGATTCTCTGTAGGGCACTCAGCAATTGAAAAGAAATCTTGTAAAATTTTCTAATCTGTGATCTTTCCCCTAAACCCAGAACATCTGCCCAGATCTCCAGGAGAAATAGCTAAGCATTCAACCATGTTTATGATAAAACAGAGATTTCTCTTATGATGGACTAGACCTAATGTGGACATCAAAGGAACCCACCCATGTGCAATGAGCGCCATAGATCAAGTCCATTTATGTTTAAGGGATCTTCATTCTCAGCCTCCAGATCTATGCCTTCTCCAGCCACAGCACATATTCAGAAATTTATAGGTTACAATTACATCTGTAGAAAATGTGGAGACCCTCATCTCTTCTAACCTACTAAGCAATAAAATAATAATTGCAATCAGAGCAACCTCTGTTGGACAATGTATTAGTCTGTTCTCATGCTGCTAATAAAGGCATGCCCAAGACTGGGTAATTTATAAAGGAAAGAGGTTTAATGGACTCACAGTTCCACATGGCTGGGGAGGCCTCACAATCATAGTGGAAGGCAAAGAAGGAGCAAAAGCACGTCTTATGTGGCAGCAGGCAAGAGACAATTTGTGTATGGAAACTCCCTCTTATAAAACCATCAGATCTCATGAGAATTATTCACTATCATGAGAACAGCATGACATGGAAAAAACCCACCCTCATGCTTCAATTACCTCCAACTGCATCCTTCCCATAACCCATGGGAATTATGGGAGCTACAATGCAAGATGAGATTTTGGTGGGGACACAGCCAAACTATATCAGACAGTGTCAAGCACTTCCATGTGTCTCTCATCCTCATGCCTGCAGAGTAAATACTGTTATTTGAATTTCACAGATAATATGAAATAATTAAATACATCTATTTTAAAAACTGAGGGATAAAAGTGATGCAACTGCCCATAGCTGCACAGCAACTGAGTGATGGAGCCAGGATTTTAACACCAATCTTTTCCTTAAACTCGGATTTGTGTGTGTGTGTGCTACATCACAGTGCCAACCACATTCTTTCCAGATGCTCCAACTCTCCCAAGGTTGGAGAGAAGGCAGCCTGGCAATTTGTTAGCCAGCTAAAACTATTAGAAGAATCTTTCCTATCATTTTCAGTCACTAGTACTACCCTCGGAGGCAAAAGAAAAAATATCTTGTACCTTTTCTCCACGTGACAGATCTTCAAGTATTAAAAGACCCCTTTCTCGTACCCTAGGTTTTTTCCTCTCCATGTAGATAGATGTTCCCAGGGAACATGTATCACTCACAGTTCTGCAAAGAAACAAGATCAGTAGGATGTATATTCACACTCACCCTAGAGTCACACTAGAATTCACAGGTTCAAACTAGATCTACTCTATATAATGAGAGAGACAAGACAGAGAGAGAGAGAGACAGACAGAGACAGAGATTAAGATTTATTTTAAGGAATCAGCTCACATGATGACTTAGGGAATTGTCAAATTCATAAGTAAATCTGTAGGTCAGACTGGGAACTCAGACAGGATTTCTTTTTTTTTTTTTTTCTTTTTTTGAGATGAAGTCTCGCTCTGTGCCCCAGGCTGGAGTGCAGTGGCGCAATCTCGGCTCACTGCAACCTCCGCCTCCTGGGTTCAAGCGATTCTCCTGCCTCAGCCTCTTGAGTAGCTGGGAGTACCGGTGTGTGCCACCACGTCCAGCTAATTTTTTGTATTTTTAATAGAGACAGGGTTTCACCATGTTAGCCAGAATGGTCTTGATCTTCTGACCTCGTGATCTACCATCTCGGCCTCCCAAAGTGCTGGATTACAGGCGTGAGCCACCGCACCCAGCCAACTCAGACAGGATTTCTTTGTTATAGCCTTGAGGTAGAATTCTTTCTTCTCTAGAAACCTCAGTTTTTGCTCTTGAGGCCTTCAATTAATTGAAGGAGCCCCTTCCAGATTGTCTCCTGGGCTTAAAGTCAACTGGTTGCAAACATTAATCACATCTACTAAATACCTTCACAGCAGCATCTAGGCTAGTGTTGAACCAAACAGCTGGGCACCATAGCCTGGATAAGTTGACACTTAAAGTTAACCATCATAGAACAGTTAAATAGCAAAGCCCTGGGGAAGAGGGTCATGTTTTATTTCTAACAAAGCAACAGCTGAAGGAAGTAAGAGTCAGCTATTAAGAGGGCTGGGGACAGAAATGGAAAGAGAGGCCATTCCATTATACTCAACCTAGAAAGATTATCTGCATTCTGAAAGGCAAATACGTGAGAAGTTTATATGACCTTTTCCCCTCCACAGGTGCAAAAATCATTTCACAAGAGAAAAATCATTGATGAGAGCCACAGTGCAATTTCTGGGTCTATTTCAATTTGCAGGCAGCCCGTTGGGAAACATCTCTTGAAAAGTTACTAGATTGCATCAATTGTGAGGTTACACACACACAAAGGATAGAGTTCCCGCCACCTCTTATTCTATGGCCTTGAGACTCTTTCACCAGCCAGTTACCAATAAAAGTGAGCCCAGTTTCCACAGGCTTCTTCCAAACAGATCCTCTTACCCTGTGCCTAACATGTCCCTGTTCTCACGCTTCATGCTTGGCATCTTCTTCTGTTTATATTTCTCTTCATGTCCCTTAAACCTAAATTAGCCTTTAGTGTTTCATATCCCTAGCTTTACTCATATGGCTCTGCAAGAAATTGGGTGAGATTCACACTAGATCTCCTCCTCTTCCTCTCTCTCTCTCCTCTTCTTCCTTTTTTGAAATCAGGGGATTTTACTATAGTTAATCCTCTGGGAGCAAATTCCTAACTGCAACCCTATATGATAAACCTACCCAAGCTCCCCTCATGGAAGTGATCAGACAGTTGAATTTTGTGCTTCTGATGGTATACAGTGCATAGTGTAGTCGTCTGTTTTCACACTGCTGATAAAGACACACCTGAGACTGGGTAATTTATACAGAAAAAGAGGTTTATTGGAGTCACAGTTCCATGTGTCTGGGGAAGCCTCATAATCATGGTGGAAGGCCAAAGGCATGTCTTACGTGGTAGCAGATAAGAGAGAATGAGAGCCAAGCAAAAGGGGAAACCCCTTATAAAACCATCAGATCTCATGAGACTTACCCACTACCGCAAGAACAGTATGGGGGGAACCACCCTATGATTCAATTATCTCCACCAGGCTTCTCCCACAACACTTGGGAATTATGGGAGCTACAATTCAAGAGGAGATTTGGGTGGGGACACAGCAAAAGTATATCACATGGCCAACAAATGCTTGATATTATAATTCTTCTTTGAGTGCTGGAAGCATGAGGCTGGAAACCAGATGAAAATCAAACATTTTAGAAATTTGTCCCAAAAATCATTTAGTGGAAGGGAGGTATAGTCATGACTCCAGAGGCACAGTCAGGCAAAAAGCCACATCCCAAATATTAAAAGCCTGCAAACATTGCAAAGTGTTGATTAGAGGTCAAAACAAAAAAATCTGCAAACATATCAAGAACAACAGAAACCATTATATAGTTGTCCAAACAAGGGCAGGTTCTGGAAGAAATAATCCTGAATGTGAACCACAGGTCAGGAACAAAGAAACCCAGGGAAGGTGGTAGAAGCAGGAAAGTGGGAGTAACATGGAGATACCAGCTAAAGACATCTGCTTTGGTCTGGACTGCTTTCAAGAAGCTCTCCAGGTCAGCTCCTATTCCCTGATGTCCTAAAATAACATCTGGCATGTAACAGGCACAAAGGATTCATTAAAAGGGTACAAGTTGGAGCAGGCTTATTGGACATTTACTCAAGACAAAAGCTCATCTTGGAGGTTTTCAAGAGGCCACTTTCTTTTTTCTTTTCTTTCTCTTTCTTTCTTTCTTTCTTTCTTTCTTTCTTTCTTTCTTTCTTTCTTTCTTTCTTTCTTTCTTTCTTTCTTTCTTTCTTTCCTTTCTTTCTTTCTTCCTTTCTTCCTTTCTTCCTTTCTTCCTTTCCTTTCCTTTCCTTTCTTTCCTTTCTTTTTTTTTTTTTTTTGGAGATGGAGTCTCCCTCTATTGCCCAGGCTGTAGTGCAATGGCATGATCTCAGCTCACTGTAACCTCCACCTCCCAGGTTCAACCGATTTTCCTGCCTCAGCCTCCCAAGTAGTTAGGATTACAGGCATGAGCCACTACGCCTGGCTAATTTTTGCATTTTTAGTAAAGATAAAGTTTCACTATGTTGGCCGGGCTGGTCTTGAACTCCTGGCTTCAGGTGATCCACCTAACTTGGCCTCCCAAAGTGCTGAGATTACAGGCATGAGCCACCCCACCCAGCCAAAGAGGCCACTTTCATAGACACTTTGCTTATTGAAAAATGAAGTTCCTTCCACAAAATAGCCTTATCTGTTCATGTTAGAGTTCTGCAGGTATCATCACCTCACCACACATAAAACACCAACCATTAGCTATTGATTGTGCCAATGCCTGTTCCTGTCTCCTGGGACACATATGTGAGCACTTTAAGTTGAACTTTGCAAATGGCTGTTTCTGAGAATGAGCTTGATCAGAGCTGACCTTAGTTGAATCAAAGCAGAAAAAGCAATAGATCAGTTCACTGCAAGGCCAACAGGACAGGAGGTTTTTACTTCCCCATGTGGAGGTGAGTCAGAGGAACAAATTCTAGTCCCAATTCTAACATGATCCAGCCAGGTCAGCCTACGCAACTCACTTCATTCTCCGAACTTCACTCAATCTCAAAGGTATGCTGTTGTAACTCAGACATTGGTGACATCAATGATCCTTCCCCTTAAACTCTGGATTTTAACATTGTTTTGCAATCTCATTCCCTTAATTGTGGATAGCCCATTGTCTCTCCCAAAGACTTCTGAAGATTCTGGGCGGGCTTGCATTTCTTTGCCACCTTTGGCTTAAAGCTTTGTCATTTACTCTTGTCATGATACATTATCACTACAAAATGATGTTGCTTCCCATTATCCAGACACGGAAACTGTCTCTTTTCCTTGATTTCCCTCAAACCCACTAACACAAAATCGTTGTATTTGTAGCAGACTTCTGGATATTCAAATACAAACAATTTAAAATAGGATCTTTAGCTTCCTTCTTCTCAAAGTTCATTATTGAACCAGATCTCTTTCTCTTCTCTATTCTCCTCTGAATTTGTATTCATTCTGTTGTAGAATAATAGCTTACCCATTTCTTTTTAGCACCATCTCCTTCCAGCCTCGACTCGCATTCTACACTGAGTGGCTCATTGTGGGGGTTCAGTCAGGCTGGTGGGAAAAAAATTAGTTGTAATAATCACAAACCCTCTTGGAAGGCCTGAGAGTTTGCCTAACTTTGGTAATAGATCTGGCTGAAGGCAGCCAGAGTCTCTTTGCAGGAGCCAGAGAGCTTAGGGCACAAATACAAAGGAATGCAGAGTAGTTTATCTAACTAACTTGTTTACTCATGTGGTCGTAAGACTAACCTTTGATTTACCTCCGGTGCTTAATTGCTTTCTGCTCTGGAAGTCCACAATGTCAATTACCCTCTAGTGGTGTTGACTCAAGCCTTTGTCAATGAAAACTTACCGAATAAATGTGAGTCTCACTGGCTGGTCAGGGCTTCAGCTGCAACTAAGTGGCCCGGATGCTCAGTCAAACTGGCAAAGTAGAATATCTGTGTATTGGTGTACTTTATTCATCCATGGTTGGGTCAGGGTCTGCGGGACAGACTCCCACAGATCATAAATGTAGTTCCCTAAGCAAAGATACCCTCCTCTCTAAAAAGACTTCTGGGCTGGGTATAGTGGTGCCCCTCTTGTATTCCCAGCACTTTGGGAGGATGAGGCGGGAAGACTGCTTGAGCCCAAGAGTTCAAAGCTGCAGTGAGCTATGATCTTCTGACTCTTGTCTTTAGACATTAACTGTTTTCATCTTTATTTAAAGAACTTATGGTAACAGTAGACATAACTACTGGCAAAATTCACAAGGACTTCTGAGCATTCATAATCCTCAGCATTTATAATGCACTAGGAATTGTGCTGAGAATTTTCACATCGGCCACATCACACATTGCCTTCAAAGCTCCCAGACCTGGGGTCGACATCCTAAACAGAGTTCAACCTGAAGAATCCATCAACTTGACTCATTCTAAGGTCACCTTATATAGAGTGGTTTGGCGTTTGGAATTTGTTCCCACATGATTAACTGTAGTAAAAATATCCCGATTTCATAGAAGAATGAACAAGAGGAGAAAGAGGAAGAGGAAGACGAGATCTAATGTGAATCTGACTCAATTTCTTGCAGAACTATTTGAGTAAAACTAGCAGTGGATACGTCCACAGATAAATCAAGATGTTTCTGATGTAGGAATAAGAAACTGCAGTTTTGGTTCAAGGGCAATATGCCTATGCTGGAGAAGAAGGCTGGAGATCGAGCATAGAAAGGTCTCTGCTCCTGGAGTCCAGTGCAGTCTCCATGATTCCTACTCAAGACACAGGGCAAAGGGGTTGCAGCAAAGAACTGTAACAATACCTGCTGCAGTGGCTTTGGTGGGAAGATCAGTGGGTACCACTGCAGACGTGGCTCCCACTGCAGACATGGCTCCTCTGGTGAGCTGCAGTGGCAGTGCCTTTGCAAACATTGACGGAAGTGTTGCCATTTGGGAAGAACATTTCAGCAGGAAACATCACCATAGGCAACTCTGGGAAGAAGTTTTGAGAAGAGAGGGGAAAAGGGGACATTACAAGTGCCTCTTGGAAATTCCCAGAACATTCTGTGGGCTGCTTCAGGGGGCTACATTCTTGCAGATCATGTGGGAGTTGGTCCAGAACAATACTTTTTGTGAGAATGCTGACTTTAAAAAATTATTTTACAAGAGTTTTGTATTCACACAAAAAATGAGAAGATAGTGAAAGTAACTGTATAGCTCACACCCATTTTTCCCTATTAACACTTTACATTACTGGCTAATTTATTATAATTAATGAACTAACACTGATTCATTAGTAACTAAAGTCCATACTTTGTTTAGGTTTCCATATATATATATATATATATTTTTGAGATGGAGTTCTGCTCTTGTCACCTAGGAGTGCAATGGTGCGATTTCAGCTCACTGCAACCTCTACCTCCCACGTACAAGTGATTCTCCTGCCTCAGCCTCCCAAGTAGCTGGGATTATAGGCATGTGCCACCATGCCCAGCTAATTTTTATATTTTTCGTAGAGATGGAGTTTTGCTATGTTGCCCAGGCTGGTCTCGAACTCCTGACCCCAGGTGATCCACCCACCTCAGCCTCCCAAAGTGCTTGGACTACAGGCGCGAGCCACTGTGCCTGGCCAATTTCAATAATTTTTACCTAATGTCCAAGATGTAGTAAATTTATTGTAATTAATGAACTAATACTGATGTATTATTAACTAATGTCCATACTTTGTCTAGATTTCCTTCATCTTTACCTAATGTTCAAGATTCCATCCACGATGCCACATTTAGTTGATGTGTCTTTTTAGACTCCTTTTGGCTGTGATGGTTTCTTAGACTTTTCCTGTCTTTGATAACCTTGACAGTTTTCAGTACTGGTCAAATATACAGTAGAATGCCTCTCTCTTGGAATTTGTCTGATATTCTTTGCATGATTAGACTGAGGTTATGGGTTTTTGAGAAGAAGATTACAGAGGTAAAGTGCTATTATCACATTATATCAAAGGTTCATACTTTCAACATGATTTATGATTGTTAATGTTGACTTTGATCGCCTGGCTGGGTAGAGTTTCTCAGGTTTCTCCTCTGGAAAGTTACTTTTTTACCCCATTTACATACTGAAGTCTTTGGAAGGAAGTCACTATGTGTAGCCCACACTTAAGAAAAGTTTTATTCTTTTACACTTTATCTCCTTGAGGCTGGAGTAGCTACATAGAATTACTTGGAATTCCGTATCAGAGAGTTGACTATTTTCCCTCATTTATTTGTTATTTATAGATATGTATTTATATATGTATTAACATACATTTATTAAAATATTTATTATAAAATATTTATATTGTTATGCCCAGACTGTTTGTTCCCCAAAGAAGACCACCAGAGTCCAGAGTCAAAGCCAAGCGGCAAGGATCTTTACTACAAGTTCGAACTTGGTCCCTCCTATACACAGTATACAAGAGGGCCCTGAACAATGCGAGCGTTTGCTTTTTATAGCCCGAAAGTTGTAGGGGAACAAAGAAATTCTTTTGGCTCCTGCGCTTTCAGTAACCTTGAACGGCTGTCCCCTTATCGGAGACTTTCCAGGTGGTGTTTATACTGGGCTCAGGGAGTTTGAGAGATATATGGTGGTGGGATGGGAGGATGGGATGTGTTTGTGCTAGGCTCAGGGAGTTTTGAGCCCGGGGCTGAGGAATGTGCCCAGCTCCTTTCATTCCCCCCTTCTCTTCAGGTATCTTTAGAGCCAATCTTGGGTCTTATAAGTCTGATTCTGTTTTAGCGTTTACAGGTTGGTATTGGGCTCTGAGGACCATGAGTTGTACAGTGTTAAATCTTTCCTTAACAAATTGTAAAATTCTGTTAACAACACAAGGTCTTACGGTAAGCAGAAATAGTAGACTTAGCAGGGGTCCAAGGAAGGGGGCTAACAGAGAAAACATAGAGGAATTTTACCATTGGTCTGCAGCTGAAGCAAACTGCCGTGTTTTTATTTTAGTGCTTAACTTGCGTAACTGTTGGACCCGGTCTTCTACAAGTCCTGATTCATTTATGTAGAAACAACAGTCTTCTTTTAGAAATATACATGTACCACCTTTTTCTGCAGTGAGTAGGTCTAGGGCTCTCCGGTTTTGCAAGGTTACTTGAGCTAGGGACGTGAGCTGCCGCTGAAGGGAGGCAAGGGACTCAGCCGACTCCTCTATAGTAACGGCAAATTGTTGGTACAACTTGTTACTTTCTATGAGGGTGTGACCTAGGGCTCCCCTCGCTAGTCCGGCCGCAATGAAGGATGCGGTGAGGGAGATTCCTGCAATGAGGGGGAGAAATATGGCTCGTGCAGGTCTTGGTCTAGGGTCTGGGTGAATAACAGCACTAGTCTAGTTACCGGTATACCCTAGGAACTCGCCAGCAGTTAGTAGAGTCAACCGGGGAACTAATGTGACAGGGAGACACAGTAGGTTATTAACAGAAGGACTAGGTAGGTTCTTAGATAAGGTTCTATTACACCAGAAGAATATGCCTGATGGAGCCCTTAAGGTGATATTAGGGGGCGTTGCAGTGATGCTGCAGAGGCTGGAATTAGTTCCTGAGAAACAGTAGGGAAACTTCTCCTGACTGGGGTTTAGATATAGGGGCACGTTCAGGATAGGAGCATACGAGAGGTTTCGGAGGTTGTTAGCTTGGGCAAAGGTAGAGGATCCCTATGGCAGAGGGACAGCGGTTAGTGGTGGACGCCCTAGAGTGGCGCACAGAAAGCAGCCAGACAGGCTATGAAGTCCTGTAAGGTTAGCAAGTTCTAGTCCTTCTTGTAATAACTTTAACCAGGAGAAAGGACGTAAGTCTTGTGTTAGTCTGTTTTCCTGTCGTTGGATATTCCCGTGGACCAGGGGCAGTACTTGCACTAGGCCTCGCCACAGATAGAGGTGACTGCTAGGCCATGTGGAGGAGGGGGAGTAGTATACAGCCCCATGTTGAGGTGTGGTCCAGCGGGAGTTCCAGGGGTCTCTAACTATTCATGTATGTGAAAAGTCTCTATCCCGTCTATGATGGAAGGGCCATTTAGGGTCTAACTGTTTTCTCTCTCCTCTATAATGGGGTCTATGGATGTTACAATAGTTATAAGGGCAGCTGGCATTTTGGTGCCACCAATAGTGTTTACAATTGTATTTAGTCTGATCAAACTCAAAGCATATTATTGGTGTCATAGGTTTGGCTATTTGAAAACCAGTAAAATTTAGTAGAATTGGGCTGTTGCACCCTGAGGAAGGGCAATCAGCACTGGCCAATAATTTTCCGGGCTTATGAGGTTGCCTAGGGTGGGTTCGGTTTTCATAAAGCCAGAATCTCTAGACAAAGGGATTATGAGCTGGTTTTGTGATTTCCCAGCGGCCACTAGGGCGACTAACGTTAGGGTTAGACTACCTAACTGCATGTTTGCAGTGAGCTATGCTGCCGGCGCAGGGTGAGTTTTAAGGGGTTGTTTCTAGCTCTGTCCACAGTCCACGCGTCCGGTGCTTCAGCCGCCGCCGTGATTGGTCCCAGAAGATCGGAGGTTGGGTCCACTGGCTTGACGTGGGTGTAGTGGATCTACCATGCGATGCCTTCTACCTTCAGGGTGGTGGGTGTGGTTAGGAGTACCTGGAGTGGTCCTTTCCACCTGGGTTCTAGGGTCTCTTGTCGGTGTCGCTTGACTAGGACCCAGTCTCCCGGCTGGTACGGATGGGGTGTCGGTGGGGGACCGGTCTCATATAGTTCCTTCAGCTTGGGCCAGATTTCTTGATGAATTTTCTGCAAGGCTTGTAGGGAAAATAAGAGTTCAGAGACATTTTCTGTTTCGGACTTGAGCAGATCATCTTTTAGGCCGGGAACTAAGGGTGGGGGTCTGCCATACATAATTTTATAAGGAGTAAGGCCCAGTCTGTAAGGGGTATTACGGGCCCAGAAAAGAGCGTAGGGGAGAAGGACCACCCAATTAGCGCCAGTCTCCATAGTCAATTTAGTTAAGGTCTCTTTTAAGGTCCGATTCATTCTCTCTACCTGTCCTGAACTCTGGGGCCTGTAAGCGCAATGTAGTTTCTAATTTGCCCCAAGGATGGAAGCCAAATCTTGACTTACCTTAGCGACGAAGGCCGGCCTATTATCTGACCTTATCTGGACGGGGAAGCCATACCTGGGGAGGATATCTTCCAGGATTTTCTTTGCTACAACCTGAGCAGTCTCTTTCTTGGTGGGGAATGCTTCAGTCCACCCTGAAAAAGTATCTACAAAGACAAGTAAGTACCTATACCCGTATTTTCCTGGCTTTATCTCAGTAAAATCTACTTTCCAGTAGATACCGGGCCTGGTTCCCCTGAGCCTTGTTCCTGTTGCAGCCTGGGATTGGGGGTAGGCGTTGTTAAGCTGGCAGACTTTGCAACTTGTCACGATGTTGCTGGCCATCTCGGCTGTATGTCTGAATTTGAGCTTAGAGCGTCTGATCAGGTCTATCATCCGCCGAGCACCCAGGTGGGTGGTTCGGTGGATGTGTTCTAACACTTGTTGTCCTAATTTTTTGGTAGGATAGTTTGGTCATTAGTATCAGTCCACCACCTATTCTGGATCTGTTTCAGGGGAAGCTTGTCAATCCACTGGAGATCTTGTTCTGAATAATCAGGGAAATATGGCAAGTCCCGGGGGCCCGGGTCAGGGAGCTGGAGTGCAAGGAGTTGGCTGGGAGCCTTCGCTACCTTTCTTGCAGTTTGGTCCGCCAGAAAGTTGCCTTGAGCAGTTGGAGTAGTTAGTTTTTGATGCCCTGGGCAATGCACAATGGCCAACTTTTCTGGCCTCCATAGGGCTGTTAGCAGGGCTAGGATTTCTTGCTTGTTTTTTATCTTTTTTTCTTTAGCCGTCAGTAACCCCCGCTCCCTGTAAATGGCCCTATGTATATGCGCTGTTGCAAAAGCATATCGGCTGTCTGTATATACCGTCAGCTTTTTCCCCGCCCCTAAGGTGAGAGCTTGGGTGAGCACTATCAATTCGGCCTTCTGGGCCAATGTCCCTGGGGGCAGGGGTTCCGCCCAGATTACCTTAGTCTCTGAAGTCACTGCCGCTCCAGCGTACCTCTGGCCCTGATGCATGAAGCTGCTCCTATCAGTGAACCAGACGAGGTCGGCGTCAGGAAGTGGGCGATCCTGCAGGTCTTCTCGAACTCCGTGCACCTGAGCTAGTATCTCGGTGCAGTCGTGGAGTGGGGCGTCCAGGTCCGGGTTGGGCAGCAGCGAGGCAGGGTTTAAGGTCGTTGGGGGCAGGAAAGTTATCCCAGGTCTTCATGGAGGGCCTTATCGAACAGGGTAGGAGAGTTTTTGAATCCTTGCGGCAGTCTGGTCCATGTCAGTTGGCCACTTATGCCTTTATCAGGGTCATTCTACCCGAAGGCGAAGAGCTTTTGGCTCTGAGGGGCTAAAGGCAAACTGAAGAAAGCATCTTTTAAATCTAAAACAGTGTACCATTGATGTTTAGGGTTTAGGGTACTCAGGAGGGTATATGGGTTAGGCACAGTTGGATGTATGTCCACAACCTTCTTATTGATTTTTTTTAAGTCTTGTACAGGTCTGTATTTTCCACTATTAGGTTTTTGTACCGGCAACAATGGAGTATTCCAGGGTGAGTGACATGAGCGGAGGACTCCTTGGTCAAGGAGCCGGCGGATATGCGGGGCAATTCCTTTCTTGGCCTCTAGGGGCATCAGGTATTGGCGTACCCGCACGGGGTCTGCCCCAGGTTTAAGTTCAATAAATAAAGCAGGACGGTGTTTTGCTAGTCCTAAGCCCCCCGTTTCCGCCCAAGCTTCTGGATATTGCTGGAGCCAGGTTGCTATGTCCTGGTCAGGGGACGTTTGCTCCTGGTGGAGCCGGTACTCATCTTCTAGGGTTATAGTTAGGACGGATACGGGTTGATTGTGGGAGTTGATCACGATGGGCCCCTCAGGGAGGAAATGGATCTGTGCTCCCATTTTAGTTAGCAGGTCTCTCCCTAATAGGGGACAGGGGCTCTCAGTGATAACCAGGAAAGAATGGGTTACATTCTTGGCTCCGAGGTTTACTGTTCTTTGTGTTGTCTATGGGTATTTTTTTAACTCCTGTGGCCCCTTGTACCCACGAGGACCTGGAGGATAATTTTCCATTAGTTTTAATTAAGACTGAGTGCTGTGCTCCTGTATTGACCAAGAACTGGACCGGGGACCCCTCCACTTGCAAAGTTACCCTAGGTTCGGGGAGGGGATCCGAACCCCATCTTCCCTAGTCTTTATCTTGAGTGACTAGTACGGGTGTAGACCTAGGGGGTCCCTGTCCTCGTTGTTTCTTTTTGGGGCAGTCTCTTACCTAGTGGCCAGCCTCCTTGCAGTAGGCACATTGGTCTTTTTTCAGATTATCATGCCTTGGGGGGCCGCCTGGGTTGGGTGTACTCTGGCTGTAGATGCTTTTTCTGTACTACTGCTGCCAGGACCTTGGTCATTTTTTTCAGTGGCCTTAAATTGCCTTTCTTCTGGAGTATCTCTGTTATTGTAAACCCGCTGGGCTATCTGAAGGAGGTCCTGAATCCGCTTTCCTTCCAAGTCTTTTAATTTCTGGAGTTTTCTTTTAATATCTGGGGCTGCCTGATTTATGAATGACATTACAACAGCTGCCTGACTTCCTGGAGCCTCTGGATCTATGGGGGTGTACTGTCTAAAAGCTTCCATTAATTTTTCTAAGTAGGTGGCTGGGCTCTCTGTCTTTTCTTGCAGAATAGAATATACTTTAGCCAAATTAGTGGGCTTGCGAGCAGCTGCCCGGAGACCTGCCATTAGAGTCTGGCGATAAAGGCGTAGCCGTCCCCTACCTTCTGCCGTGTTGTAGTCCCATGCCGGCCTGGTCAGAGGAAAGGTCACGTTTATGAGGTCGGGGTTGGCAGTCGGTTGACCGTCGTCCCCCGGGACCAGCTTTCTAGCTTCTACCTGTATTTTCTCTCGCTCCTCCGTGGTAAACAAGATTCGGAGGAGCTGCTGACAATCGTCTCAAGTGGGCTGGTGGGTGAACATGACACTATCCAGTAAAGCCAGTAGATCTTTGGGGTTGTCTGAAAACCGAGCACTCTGAGTTTTCCAGTTATACAGATTACTGGTGGAGAATGGCCAGTACTGGAGCCTGGGGATTCCTGTGTCATCTGGGGGTCCTATTTCCCGGAGGGGTAAAGCCACCGTGGAGTCAGGCGGCTGGGGGGGGGGCTAGTGCGCGAAGTACGCCTTTGCGTCCGCCCCGCCGGTCCCTCAAAGTTACTTTCCCTTTCAGCAGGCCCGTGAGTGCCGGCTGCCTCCCCTCCGCCTGCTCTCTCCTGCTCTTTCATTCGCGCGCGCTCTCTTTCTCTCTTTCATCCCGTGTCCTTTCTCCTTCACATTCAGTCTCTTTTTCTTTCTGTCTCTCTCTCTGACTCTCCACGTCTGCCGTTTCATCCCCTTTCTCTTTCCGATTTCCCTTCTCACTTTCTCCCTCTCCCGTCTCTTATGGTCTCTCTCTCACTCATTCTCTTCCTCTCCCCAGTCTCACTTTCTGTGTCTCTTTTTGTAAAGGAATGTGGGTTAGAATCCCTGTAAAGGAAATCTGCGCCGGAAGCCGGGAGCCCGGGGACGGGGCCGCAGGCGCAGCGCCGGAAGCCGGGAGCCCGGGGACCGGGGCCGCAGGCACGGCGCCGAAAGCCGGGAGCCCAGGGACCGGGCTGGAAGCGCGCGCCGGAAGCCGGGAGCCCGGGGACCGGGCCGGGAGCGCGGCGCCGGAAGCCGGGAGCCCAGGGACCGGGCTGGAAGCGCGCGCCGGAGGGCCGGGGTCAGATTCAGACCGCAAGCGCGCACCCGGGGACCGGGGTCAGATTCAGACCGCAAGCGCGCACCCGGGGACCGGGGTCAGATTCAGACCGCAAGCGCGCACCCGGGGAACGGGGTCAGATTCAGCTGTTGCCCGGATCGCGAACACGCTCCCGGCAACTCAGATCGCAATTTAAATCAGAAGAGAGCCAGGGGACGTCTCCCACCGGTCTCCACTGGCTGTCCTATAGCGCGTCCGCCAGGACTGTGCCAGCCTCAGTTTCAGACCTCGCGAGTCACAGATTCAGATTCAGAACAGACACACAGACACAGACAGACAAACGGAGACGAGCCAGCTCACCTATCAGTAGATCGATCTTAGCAGATCCGTTGACCAGGGGTCTGGTGGGCTTGGGGAATCCCGGACGGGCCCCCAGATGTTATGCCCAGACTGTTTGTTCCCCAAAGAAGACCACCAGAGTCCAGAGTCAAAGCCAAGCGGCAAGGATCTTTACTACAAGTTCGAACTTGGTCCCTCCTATACACAGTATACAAGAGGGCCCTGAACAATGCGAGCGTTTGCTTTTTATAGCCCGAAAGTTGTAGGGGAACAAAGAAATTCTTTTGGCTCCTGCGCTTTCAGTAACCTTGAACGGCTGTCCCCTTATCGGAGACTTTCCAGGTGGTGTTTATACTGGGCTCAGGGAGTTTGAGAGATATATGGTGGTGGGATGGGAGGATGGGATGTGTTTGTGCTAGGCTCAGGGAGTTTTGAGCCCGGGGCTGAGGAATGTGCCCAGCTCCTTTCAATATGTTTATATAAATAAGTGTATGTATATTTATATAAGTATATATTTTATATTAAAAGGTATGTTTATAAGTATATATAGTTTTATAGAAATAAGTATATATAAGTATTGTATATATAAAGTACTTTTTGTTTATTTATTTTTGAGATGAAGTTCTTCTGCTCTTGTAGCCCAGGCTGGAGTGCAATGGTGCAATCTCAGCTCACCGCAACCTCTGCCTCCCTGGTTCAAGCAATTCACCTGCCTCAGCCTCCCAGGTAGCTGGGATTACAGGCATGCGCCACCATGCCTGGCTAATTTTTTGTATTTTCAGTAGAGATGGGGTTTCTGCATGTTGGTTAGGCTGGTCTTGAACTCCAGACCTCAGGTGATCTGCCTGCCTTGGCCTCCCAAAGTGCGGGGATTACAGGGCATGAGCCACCGCACCCGGCCAATACTTTTATGTATAAAAAAGTATATAAAATAAGTATTATATACATATAATACTTTCTACACATATATAAAGTATTTTATACTTTGAATTATAATTGAATATTATTATTATATTTTTGTTCAAATTGTTCCAGCTTCAGCCATTGGAAGCTCTTACAGTTGGGTCCTAAATTCTTTTCAAAAATCCTCATCAAAAATACCCATGTGTGTATGTGTGCACCCATGTGCTGTCATTTTTTCCCTAGCAGGGAGCACTTCCTTACTTTCTGGCACTCCAAGATGCTCCAGGCTCACTTTTTTTTTTTTTTTTTTTTTTTGAGACGGGGTCTCTCTCTGTCTCCCAGGCTGGAGTGCAGTGGCACAATCTCGGCTCACCGCAAGCTCCCCCTCCCGGGTTCACGCCATTCTCCTGCCTCAGCCTCCCGAGTAGCTGGAGCTGCAGACGCCCGCCACCATGCCCGGCTAATTTTTTTGTGTTTTTAATAGAGACAGGGTTTCACCGTGTTAGCCAGGATGGTCTCAATTTCCTGACCTCGTGATCCGCCCGCCTTGGCCTCCCAAAGTGCTGGGATTACAGGCGTGAGACACCGCTCCCGGCTGCTCCAGGCTCATCTTCTGTATTTCCTGCTGCAGTCCTAGAATCAGCCACTTCTCCAAGGAGCTGGGTTGTTTTTACGATAGTTTGCATGGTCTTAAAACCCAAAATGTAGATACCACATGTGCTTCTTGCTACTGGGCTAAGGTTGATTCATGGCCTTCATAGTTGATAGGGAAAGGAAATGTATGTGTGTATATTAACAAGTGTACATACACACATTGTTCTATTTTTCTATATTTAACCCATCTTTGTCTATTAATATCTTGAGGCAATCATGAGTTCTTGCTGATGTCTTCAACTCTTAATTCATTATCACATCAATATTCAAGCCTCCTCACCTGTAGATCTACACATTTCCACTCCAACAATGAGAAATCTGACTCTCACCATCTGCCATCCATTTACTTCACTGTACATTTCCAGTGTAAATGTATAGCAGTATCAGGACTGTTAGCGTGTACCCCTGTGCTATACAACTTTATCAGCTAGAGTACAATGCTTATGTCCTGTTCCTTTTGCCTTTAGTTTTACAGACTCTACTCATTTCTACTTTGGTCAGCAAATTTTTCCCCAATCTACTTCAGTGAGGTTGTTTCATGCATTTTTAATATAATATAGATTAGTTTGTCATTTGCTGCATTCCATCCTGGGACCTTCTGAACTCTTAAATGATATTCTAAAAATCTATATACATTAAGGTTTATTCTTTATGTGTAAAATGTTCTATGACTTGACTAAAGCCTAGTGTCTTGTATCTACCACAGCAATATCATACTGAATGATTTCACCACCCTAAAAGTCCCTCTGTGGGCCAGGCATGGTGGCTCATGCCTATAACCCCAACACTTTGGGAGTCTGAGGCAGGCAGATCACTTGAAGTCAAGAATTCGAGACCAGCCTGGCCATCACAGTGAAACCTCGTCTCTACTAAAAATACAAAATTAGCTGCGCATGGAGGCAGGCCCCTGTAATTTCAGCTACTTGGGAGGCTAAGCCAGGAGAGTTGCTTGAGCACAGGAGGCAGAGGTTGCAGTGAGCCAGATTGTGCCACTGCACTCCAGCCTGGGCAACAGAGCAACACTCTGTCTCAAAAAAAAAAAAAAAACCTCTGTGCATTACTGATTCAACCCTCCTCTCTCCCCCAGAACTCCTGCCCCTAGGGACCAATAATCTGTTTATCATCTCTATAGTTTGTCTTTTCTAGGACGTCAGGTAACTGGAATCATTTGTTTTATAGTTTGAACAGGCTAGATTCTTTTACTTAGCAATATGAATTTAATATTCATGCATGTCTCTTCATGGCTTGATAGCTCATTTTTTTAATCAACAAAAAATATTGCATTCTATGGGTGAACTTCAGTTTGTTTATCCATTTACTTATTGAAGGACATATCCATCTACCTTATAAATATTTTGTTGAATTTATATCTATTATTTTATGTAATGTTTCACTTTTGTGGTTCAACTGTAAATAGTATTTTTTAAGTTATAAATTTCAATTGTTCATTCTGGAAAACAGAGAAGAAATTGACATTTATGTATTAACTTTGTATACTGCAATCTTGCTATACTCGCTTACAAGTTCCAGGAGATTTTTGTAGATTCTTTTGTATTTTCTACACAAACAATCATATTATCTGTGGAGAAAGCCAGTTTTATTTCTTCCTTTCTAATCTGTTCTTGTCTGATTGCACTAGCTAGAATTTCCAGTAAATGTTGGTTGATGCAACTTGATGTAGATATTTTAACTCATAAAATTCTGTAAGATAATGGCATTATTCCTATTTTACAGATAAAGAACTTGAGGTTTAAGACATTTAATTGGTTGGGCACAGTGGCTCATGCCTGCACTTCCAGCATGTTGGGAGGCCAAGGTGGACAGATCACCTGAGGACAGGAGTTCGAGACCAGCCTGGCAAAAATGGTAGAAACCCATCTCTACTAAAAATACAAAAATTAGCCAGGCATAGTGGGAGGTGCCTGTAATTCCAGCTGCTCAAGATTCTGAGTCAGGAGAATCACCTGAACCCGGGAGGTGGAGGTTGCAGTGAGCCGAGATTACGCCACTGCACTCCAGCCTAGGTGATGGAGCAAGGCTCTAACTCAAAAACAAACAAACAAACAAAAAAAACCATTTAATTAAGTCAGAAAAAGGATAAAAATCCAGGTATTCCTTTAACCTGGCAAGCGCATAGCATGGTGTACCTGTCTTTGCCACTTGCTATCTGTGAGAGATGGAGCAAGCTGTTTAAACTGTTTTACATGTCAGTTTCTTCAAATGTAAAATGAGGGTGACGATAACAGGCCCATCTTGTTAAATTAAATTAAATTAAATGTGTTAAAAATTTTAAGTACCTAGAAGAGTATGTTGCACTGCTATAAAAAAGAAAAGAAACCAAAAAAGCCCGAAGCTTTTCCTATTTCAGCATCTGCCTTTGAACCTGTCTTTATCTGAGGCTGAAAGATATTAATAGAATCAATTTCCTGAGTTTATTGTCTGTGAAATATGAACTAAAGAAACAAGCACCAGGTAAGTGCTCAACAAATATTGTCTGTAGTTATTAAAATATTTACTAACTTGGATGTTCTCCCATATTTCACTATTACAGATGTTCCTAAAATGAGCGTTCTTACACACATATTTTTGCATGAGAATGATCTTCCTGCAGACCGAAATCTGAAAAGTGGAATTGCTGGGTCCAGGATATGGATGTTGTAAATTTCAATAGATATCACATGACTTTCCTTTAAGAATTGACTACTTTAAATTCCTCACCATGTCTTATTCACAACTCCACCAAGTTTTTGTGTTGTTCCTGCTGTTTTAGACTAGGGATCTTACTCTGTCACCCAGGCTGGAGTGCAGCAGCACAATTATAGCTCACTATAGCCTCTAGCTTCTGAGCTCAAGTGATCCTCCCACCTCAGCTTCCTGAGTAGCTGGGGATACAGGTGTGCACTACCATGCCTGGCTAATTTAAAAAAAATTTTTTTTTGTAAAGACAAGTATCTCTCTATGTTGCCCAGGCTGGTCCCAAACTCCTGGCCTCAAGCCTGCTTTGGCCCCCCAAAGTACTGGGATTGCAGGCATGAGCCATCTCACCTGGTCTCAGTTCAGGATATTACCAACCATTTTCCATTTTCATCAGTATAAAAGCTGAAAAGTTGCATTTTATTTATTTCATTATAATTTACATTTATTTCTTAGTGAGATTAGGCATGCTTATATGTTCATTGGCTTATTCATGTTTTTTATCCATTTTTAAAAATTTAATTTAATATTCATTTCTTAAACTTATGTATTTTTTTTTTTTTTGAGACGGAGTCTCGCTGTGTCTCCCAGGCTGGAGTGCAGTGGCGTGATCTCGGCTTACTGCAAGCTCCGCCTCCCGGGTTCACGCCATTCTCCCGCCTCAGCCTCCCAAGTAGCTGAGACTACAGGCGCCCGCCACCACGCCCGGCTAGTTTTTTGTATTTTTAGTAGAGACGGGGTTTCACCATGTTAGCCAGGATAGTCTCGATCTCCTGACCTTGTGATCCACCCGCCTCGGCCTCCCAAAGTGCTGGGATTACAGGCTTGAGCCACCGCGCCCGGCCAAACTTATGTATTTTTTGAAACCAAGACTCACTCTGTTGCCCAGGCTGGAGTGCAATGGCACAATCTCAGCTCACTGCAACCTCTGCCTCCCTGGTTCAAGCGATTCTCCTGCCTCAGCCTCTGAGTAGCTGGGATTACAGGCATGCGCCATCACACCCAGCTAATTTTGTATTTTTAGTAGAGACACAGTTTCACCATATTGTCCAGGTTGGTCTCGAACTCCAGATTTCAAGTGATCCACCTCTGCTCGAACTCCTGGGCTCAAACAATCCTTTCACCACAGCCTCCTAAAGTGCTAGGATCATAGGCATGAGCCACCGTGCTTGGCCAAACAATATTTTTTAGATTTTTTTTTTTTTAGAGCACCTGTTATACGCCAGCATGGTTTCTGGGCACGGGGAGGATAGTGGCTAACCAAATAGACGGGATTTCTGCTCTGGCTAGTCTGAGCTTGGGTACTGACGTTTCTGCTTATCATTTGTAAAGGCTCACTGTCAATTTCGGAAATTCATCCTTTGTCTATGATGCGCTATAATTTGTGGAGGGGGAGGAAATGGAATTATGAAGGTAGAGACAGGTAAGGTACATCTTACAGATATACTACACCCTATCTTTACAATGTAAATCAATAACGGCGATAAGTGTGTTAAAATCTTAATTCTCACTAGGAGCAGAGGTGGCTTTTCCAAACTGGAAGTGCAATCATAATTGAGTGTTAATGATGTTCTTGATTTACCAGGAAGAGTCAGATGCTGAGGTCCTGACAGCGTGCTTGATCACAGCTGAAGCATGGTAGGAACAGCAGCGTCAAGATAATATCACAATCTGGAATGCCCTGATTTACAGCAATTCTTTCGTTTTTCTTCTATATTAATTAAACAACAATGAGTGTTATGGCCTGACGATGAAGTCTCAGGCCCAAATCCAAAAGTCAAAACTGAAGCAAAGTATCCAATGTGGCCTGATGATAGAGTCCTTTGGGTAGTAGATTGGAAATCAATAGTTTTCATCTGAGCATAGAGTGCTCTTATACAAGGGGACAATTTGTATCTAATCTGTGTCATTGATTTAGCTCCGAACATGCAGGGTGCTGAGACCTGATGTAGATAAACAACAGCAACGTTTCATTACCATTTGCGTCAGAGGAGACTGGGGTGGGCACCAAGTCTACTGACTAGGACAGTTGCTGACAGTTTGCCTGAAAAGGTGAAATTAAGCTGCTGTCCTGGGGACAGCTATAAACACTTCTTCTGTCTCTTCTGTCAGGTGTTTTCTTACGAGGCAACTGCATCCACCATGAGAAATCAGATCAGGATCCAAGAATCTGTGTTCTCTGAGAAAAAACAGAGCATGATCCATACGACCTGGAGGAAAACGATATTAAGGAAAGTTTTCAAGGCTCACGCCTGTCATCCCAGCACTTTGGGAGGTGGAGACAGGAAGATCCTTAAGTTCAGTAGCTCAAGACCAGCCTGGGCAACATAGAGAGACCCCATGTCTACAAAAAAATTAGCCAGGTATAGTGGTGCAGGCCTGTAGTCCCTGCTACTTGGGAGGCTGAGGTGGGAGGATTGCTTGAGCCCAGGAGTTCGAGGCTTCAGTGAGCTATGATTGTACCACTGTACTCCAGCCTGAGCAAGAGAGGGAGACGCCATCTTTAAAAAATATATAATAATATATAAAGTAATTAATTTAAGGAAAGGAAAACTTTCCACAACACACACACACACACACACACACCCTGAATTACCTTTGAAATAGTCTTCTTTAACCTGAAAATATCCTTAGAGAAGTGATTCTTTATCTATTTGTTTATTATAAGGTAACACTTAAAAGGAATAATCTCCAAGCTGACTCTTGCTGCCTCAAAGGGCCAAAATGTGATTTTGTGACAAGTCCATGTGATTTGTATATTGGACATTTGGGGTTATGGAATATGACATTGAAATGAACAGGGTTCGTTTTTCTCACAGAGTCGTAAGTAAGCATTCCTAGCCCAAAATTATGTTAATGAGGTGGGGGGATCACCTGAGGTCAGGAGTTTGAGATCAGCCTGGCCAACATGGCGAAACCCCATCTCTACTAAAAATACAAAGAGTAGACGGGTATGGTGGCACACACCTGTAATCCCAGCTACTCGGGAGGCTGAGGCAGGAGAATCACTTGAACCCAGGAGGTGGAGGTTGCAGTGAGTCGAGATCACACCATTGCACTCCAGCCTGGGTGACAGAGACTCCATCTCAAAAAAAAAAAAAATCTGTTCATTGGAAAACACTACAGAACACAAATGAGATGTTACAACAGACTAGTGACCCTCAAATGTTCTCTCCGTGTGAGCTTTTCAGGTTTATGATGAATTCTTCTGATTTTAAATTTAATAACAGATGTTGTTAATTTAGCTTATGTGATGTCCATTTATAATGTATGTATTTTGCTTATGCATGTATATGTTGTATATTTTGTTTATAATATGTATGTAATTTATAGGTAAACATAGAGACACTATATATGTATATTATATATGGCTTATATTATCTCTGTATTATATTTTATTATATATAGTAAGTCATATGTAAGGCCCAATTATATATTTGAAAATTCCCAATTGCATATTAAATCATATATGTATACTATGTATATTTTATATGTATGTATTGTACATAATCCTTAATCTTTCAAGAAGCACAAAATATACATTATACTCATTTTGTAAATAAAAAATTGAATTTCAGCAAGGATTGATAGCTTGTTAAATGTCACACAGCTGATATGTAACCCAACTTTGATTGAAACTCCTATCATTCTCCATCAATCTCAATGTTAATATTAATATTAATAACAATGATAATCCCACTATGTTCTAGGCGCTGTTCCAAGCACATTATTTATATATATACATTTTACCTCCATGAGATAGGTATTATCACCTCCCCATTTTATAGGTGAGAAAACTGAGACACAGAGAGGAAATTGCTGGAAGTCACACATTTAACAAGGGTGGAAATGGTATTTAGATCTAAGAAGTTTGACTACAAAGGCTAATGATCTTTCTATTATATCTTTAGGATCGATTTTTTATTTTTTATTTATTTTTATTTTTTGAGACGAAGTCTCACTCTGTTGCCCAGGCTGGAGTGCGATGGCACAATCTCAGCTCACTGCAACCTCCACCCTCCCGGTTCAAGCAATTCTCCTGCCTCAGCCTCCTGAGTAGCTGGGATTACAGGCATCTGCCACCGTGCCTGGGTAATTTTTGTGTTTTTAGTAGAGACGGAATTTCACTATCTTGGCCAGACTAGGGATCTATTTCTTGAGGTAGAATTTAAAGGTGGAAGGAAATCACATTGAACATTTTATGAGCATTGCCAAATTGCTTTCTCAGCAGATTATTCATATTTCCTCACCCATCAGCAAAGTACATGATTCCCCATTTCAGCACATTCCTATCAAACATATATTTTCTCAAAAAAAAGAAAAAAAAAAACACCCAAACATCTTAGCTACTTTGGAAGGTACAGCATGTTACATTGTTAATATTTAGTGACTTTGCATGTTTGTCATGTATTTTAGTAGATATTTATAATCCCTCCCTGGAAGGTAGTTCTCCTCCCTTAGAACAATCGTCTTGAGTGATCATTTGATCCTCCTGAGGACTGCGGTCATTGAGAGTGGTGGCATCTCCCTCACCTGGTCCTGTTGGCATTCGGGCTTCCTTGCTGACTCCAAATGTTCCTGACAAAACACCGAACCTCATTCTAGATCCACATTTAGTTTATGCCTTACCATTTTCCCAGGTTGGTCTTGTCATCATGAATGTATTTGATCCTGAAGGAAGAAAAGGAAAAATCTTTCTTGGGTTCACAGGAACCAAATTGCCATCTCTTTCCTCCATCTCTGCAGGCTGTTTGTTCTTGTTGCTGTTCCTTTCTTGTGTGACTCACTAAAAGAAAAAGAAAAGAGGCCAGGCGTGGTGGCTCATGTATGTAATCCTAGCACTTTGGGAGGCCAAGGCGTGCGGATAATGAGGTCAGGAGTTCGAGACCAGCCTGACCAACATGGTGAAACCTTGACTCTACTAAAAATACAAAAATTAGCCAGGCGCGATGGTGCCTGCCTGTAGTCCCAGCTACTTGGGACGCTAAGGCAGGAGAATTGATTGAACCCAGGAGGCGGATGTTGCAGTGAGCCGAGATCGCGCTATTGCACTCTAGCCTGGCAACAGAGCAAGACTTCATCAAAAATAAATAAATAAATAAAAAAGAAGAGAAGGAGCAGGCAAAGGAGGAGAAGAAGAAGTAGAGGAGGAGGAGATACAAATAAGGAAGAAGAAAGAAGAAGGAGGAGGAGGAGGAGAAAGAGAAGAGGAGGAAAAAGAAGAAAAAGGAGGCTGGACACGGTGGCTCACAACTGTAATCCCAGCACTTTGTGAGGCCGAAGTGGGTGGATCACGAGGTCAGGAGTTCGAGAGCAGCCTGACCAACATGGTGAAACCCCGTCTCTACTAAAAAAAAAAAAAAATACAAAAATTAACCGGGTGTGGTGGCACGTGCCTGTAATCCCAGCTACTCAGGAGACTGAGGCAGGAGAATCGCTTGAACCTGGGTGGCAGAGGTTGCAATGAGACAAGATCACACCACTGCACTCCAGCCTGGGTGACAGAGCAAGACTCCATCTCAGGAAAAAAAAAAAAAAAGAAGAAGAAGAAAAAGGAAAAAGAAGAGAAGGACAAGGAGAAGAGAAAGAAGAAGAGAAGATGAAGAAGAGGAGAAGGAGAAGAAGGAAGGAGAAGAGGAAGGATGAGGAGAAGGAAGGAGGATGAGGAAGAAGATTGGAGGAGAAGAAAGAGGAAGAGGAGTGAGGAGGAGAAGGAGAAGGAAGATGGGAGGAGGAGGATGGAAGGAGGAGAAGAAGAAAAAGTAGGAAGAGAAGGAGGAGGAAGAGAAGAAGAAGAAAGCCATTCCTCTGACTTTGGAAATGACACCTAAGTGCCAGGTTCTGCAAGCTTTCTTTGATAAAGGAGCCAGTGAGACTCACAACATTCTCCAGAGAAGAGACAGCATAGAGCATTTATGAACATATTTTTTGAATCAGCCAGACCTCGGTTTGAATCCTGACTCAACCACTCATAACTGGGGTAATGTGAGGAGATAGTGTTCAGAAGACTTTAGCACAGGGCTGGCACATAATATATGCTTAACCAATTCTAGCTATTATTATTATTATTATTAGATTTAGGAGATTTATATTATGGGTATATGGGAAGAAATGGTCAAGAGAAAAGAAATGCTAAGAGGAAACATGAGAGAGAGTAGTTCCTTAGGAGAAATAATGTCCCAACTTTACAATTTTTCCAGGGAGCAAAATATGCCCCCATCTCCAATTTAAGTTATTTGGCTCTTAGCCATGTCCTCCTTCTTCTGATTATAATTTACAACCAAATGATGTGGCTTCCGTTTTTGAGCAAATGATGCAATGGACAGAAACCTCAAATATACCCTTGACTAAATAGGCCATTCATCAATTGGGCTTTAGCTTATCTATTCAGTCAGAAGACACAGTCAGATGACATCAGACTCAGTCATTACCATGGGCAAAGAGATTACTAAGAGATTAGAAGATTGGAAAAGTTGAACGGTATCTCCTGGTAAGATTTTTGTGAGAACTTCATTTTCTAAACCTGCCTCTCTACATCCCAAAGATTTATACAGATGATTTAATACTTTGATGTGAAGCTGAATATGCCTGTGGCTTCAGAAATGTCAGAAATATTGTGTGAAAATGAAAATTTCAGGCTGCCAACTTTATGGTCTACATGGAGTCATAGAAACTGGTTAATCCTTGCCATCGCATTATATCCGGAAGTTCCCTACTCCACTTCCCATACACAAACAAAATAGCCAAACCCTTCTTTACACACATACATATTTATTTATTCGATGACCATCTGGATTGGCACCCTCAATCAGCTTAGTCATACAACTAACTGGCTAACACAGTGATAGAGCTTGGCTTCCTCCACCTCTACCTCTCTCACATCTGCCTCTTCTATCCCATTCTCACTGCTTTTGTAGTTTTGTGAAATTTTGTGTAGTTTTGCATGCTATCTTTTCTTATTTTTCCTCAAATTATCCTGCTGCCAAAGTTATTTTTCTAAAGTGTGAATAGTGACGTAGCCTTTTCCCACTTATGCCAGTTCTAAGACTCCCAAACATCCATGGTAATGCTGCCAATAGACAATGATGATGGGAATGTTCTGTATCGGAGTTACTCAGTGTGTTAGCCACAAGCCACATGTGGCTATTGAGGATGTCAAGACTGGTTGGCTAGAATTAGAAATTGAATGTTTAAAATTTTTAATTAATTTAAATTTAAATAACCATATGTGACTAAGGTGGTCCATATTGGATGCTGCAGATCTGTGGGATAAAGTCCAAGTTAAGTAGGGTACAGGGATGCCATGCTAATGGAAAATGTTGGAGTGCCTCCAACTCCTGACTGCCTTTTTAGTCTCAGCTACCACTCTTCTCTGCTTTGCAATTTTGCCAGCAATACAAATACCTTGTAGCTCTTCAACATATTTTTCCAGGCAATGTTATGGTGTCTTTGTACAATCCATTCCTTTGGCCTTGTATATCCACCTTTCCTGACTTTGTAAAACTGTCATAGCCTGTAGGATCCTTTAAAATAGATATGAGAAAGAAATCACTCTATCAAAAGACCTGCACCTGTATGTTTATCATGGTGCTAGTCAAAATAGCAAAGATACGAAATCGGCCAGGCGTGGTGGCTCATGCCTGTAATCCCAGCACTTTGGGAGGCTGAGGTGGGCGGATCACCTGAGTTCAGCAGTTCGAGACCAGTCTGGTCAACATGACAAAACCCCGTCTCTACTAAAAATACAAAACTTAGCCAGGCATGGTGGCTGGTGCCTGTAATCCCAGCTACTCAGGAGGCTGAGATGGGAGAATCGTTTGAGCCAGGAAGATGGAGGTTGCAGTGAGCTGAGATCACGCCAATTGCACTCCAGCCTGGGTGACAAGAGTGAAACTACGTCTCAAGAAAAAAAAAATTGAACAATAAAGATGAATTCACTAGAAACATTAAAAAGACATAAAATATATGAAATCAACCTAAGTGTCCATCAGGGAAGGACCGGATAAAGAAAATGTGGCATATATCTACCATGGAATACTACTGAGCTATAAAAAAGAATGAAATGTCTTTTGCAGCAACATGGAGGAAATTGGGGGCCAATGTCTGAACTGAAATAAGTCAGAAATGGACAGTCAAATACAACATATTCTCACCTATAAATGAGAGCTGAACAAAGGAAGTGGGAGACTGGGAGGAGGGTGAGCGTTAAAAAATTACCTACTGGGTACAATGTTCAATATTTGGATAATGAGCACACTAAAAGACCAGACTTCACCACTACATGATATTTGCATGGAAGAAACCTGCACTTGCACCCCCTAAATATATAAAAATTTTAAAAAATAAACAAATAAAATAGGCCTGAGACTTATTCCTCCAGAGATTCTTTCTTATCTAACCCAGAAAATCGATTTCTTTCTTTGTTAGATTATTTTTACCTCTGTAGGTGGTTTTATTATTGCACTGATAACATTAAATTATAATTACTTACTAAACTATTATTTTCTTAAGAACAAATTCATAACTTCAGCTGTTTGTTTTTCTAGCATCTGCCACATTACCCAGGATAGTCACTTAATAAATGTATGTTCAATTAGATGTCACTGAATTACTTCATTGACATGACACAGAAAAAAAAAAAATCATTATTTAACTGATTTTTTTTCTGGTTTTGTGAATATCCGTTAGACTCAGCTTTAAGTAAAGCACCAGGAAATCTCATTTCCTTAGCAAAAGAAAAACAGTTGGGGATAGAGTGAGATTACTGAATAGAAAATTGGCTACAAATATCAAATATCAGGTTTCACTTGCTTATTCAGCCCAGACAGTTTGAGAATCAAAAAAACATTAGAAGTACAAAGCCTCTTTTCAAAAAAATACTTTTTTATTGTAAAATTGTTTCTCCTACAACCTCTTGCCAGATTTTGGTTGTGTTTAAAATATATATAGTGCCAGGTTTTTTCAGGAAACATATAAATTCTGTCCTTTGCATGGTTTAAAATATTATAGTTATTTCTCCAGGTGGAGGGAATCAATTTTTCTTTTAGTGAGTTCATTCCTTTCACAGATGTCCATACAATTAATAGACTCCATGTGGGTATCTATGAATCTGACCTGGAAAGGTCATGAATTGCTCTCTCATTTTTCCTCGGCTGCTCTTAAATCTAACATGTAATACTAGCCAGCAGAGTTTAGATGCACACCTAGGCTTTATTTATAGCAAACTAAAATAATATTGAGTTCTCAAATTCAATTGATCTAGCAGACTCTGAAAGGCAGAACTCAAAAGTCAGACACGACATCGAACCCTCACATCTGTACAGCATTTCACAATTTACCAAGCACATTTAACGCTCATTATCTCATTGAATTGTTACAAGAAGCTTTTGAAATAAACAGAGTAAAACCCATTATCTGCATAGAAAGAAAGAAAGAGAGAGAGAAAGAAAAAGAAAGAAAGAAAGGGAAAGGAAAGAGGGAGGGAGATAGGGAGGAAAAGAGAAAGAGAAAAAGAAAGAAAGAAGGAAAGAAAGAAAGAAAAAAGAAAGAAGGAAAGAGAAGAAAGAAGAAACAAAGAAACTAAGAAACTGATGGTTCTGTGTCCAGGTTCTTACAGCCAGAAGGAAGGAAGGAAAGGAAGAAAGGAAGAAAAGAGAAGAAAGGAAGAAATAAAAGAAAGAAAGAAAGGAAAGAAAAAGAAAGGAAAGAAAGAAAAAGGAAAGAAAGAGAAAGAGAAAGAAAGGGAGGGAGGGAGGGAGAGAGAGAGAGAAAGAGAAGAAAGAAAGAAAAAGAAAGAGAAATAAAAGGAAGAAAGGAAAGAAAGAGAGAGAGAGGGAGGGAGGGAGGGGAGGGAGGGGAGGGGAGGGGAGGGGAGGGGAGGGGAGGGGAAAGAAATTGATGACTCTATGTCCAGGTTCTTACAGCCAGCATAGCAGGGATAGAAATCTTAGAGTCAGAGACAGAAACCTGAGATAGAGACAGAGTCTCACTCTGTCACCCAGACTGGAGTGCAGTGGCACAATCTTGGCTCACTACAACATCCACCTCCTGAAGATAGGGTCTTTATATATCTCTAGCCAAGTGATTTTGGTATAGTATCGTGCATTTAATTAACTTTCATTGAATGACTGGACAATTAGTTTGCAAGTTTTTCTAGTCAAGCTGAAATAATCTCTCATATTTACTCTGGTTAATGCATTTTTTTCCTAAAATATTAAAGGGCTATTATGTGCTTGGTTAGTTTAAATAGCAGCATACTAGATGACACTTTTTTTTTTTTTTTTTGAGATGGAGTTTCACTCTCGTTGTCCAGGCTGGAGTGCAATGGTACAATCTCGGTCACTGCAACCTCTGCCTCCTGGGTTCAAGCAATTCTCCTACCTCAGCCTCCCGAGTAGCTGAGATTACAGGCCTGCGCCACTACGCCCAGCTCATTTTGTGTTTTTAGTAGGGATGATGTTTCTCCATGTTGGTCAGGCTGGTCTCAAACTCCTGACCTCGGGTGATCCGCCCGCCTCAGCCTCCCAAAGTGTTGGGATTACAGGTGTGAGTCACCGCACCCGGCCTTAGATGACACTGTTAAGTCGCCTAATATGCCATGTTCATTACCATACTAGCCTCTCAACTAATGAAATTCCACTGGAAAAAAATTGTAATACCTACATGGGCTGTGTCTCAGAAGCTAAAACGGTAAGTAATGTTAATATGATACAAATTTAACCACTGACTATCCACTATTTTATGTGTCTTTCCATGTGATAATAGCCTAGTTCCAGGGCTGTCATTTCAGAATTGCTTGATACACTCATTTTATTTTATCCCTTTTGGTGGTAGTGGGGGTGGGGCTAACCTCTCGGCCATTGCTTTTCTGTTTCCAAACAGCCATATCTCATTTTGGCGTATGTTACATATGGCACATGGAACAAATGTTTGCTACCAACTCTTTCAATTGAGGGCAGACATTATATGTACTTAAATATGCCTTTAAGGAATCTCTTTGTATCACTACTGAGACTTCAGTAGCACACTGCACCACAGAATTGGACTTGGGGAAAAAGAAAAAGCCTTTGTCGTTTAGTAGATATTTGTGTATTGACTCCAAGTATGTCAATATAAAACCATGTTGACTGATTCTGACCCATGGATGTTAATTTCTGGAATCTTGTCACAATAGTTCAAATGCTACCCTGCCATTTTGTACGTATTATCTTTTCTAGGAAGAAAAATTTGTAAAACTGGCCAACATCTTCATCTGATGTCAGCATAATTCAAGTTACACTATAATGTAATATTGAGCACCCTATTATTGTACATGTTTATTTTGCTACAGAGCTTAACTTCAGATCTTTTTGTGTTGGTCAACCTTTTGGTTTTTTTATTTCAGAGTGATATTTCAAGAACTGACTACATCAAACCTGCAGAAGTCCTTTTCAAGTAGCCAGCCTTTGTGAGACTACGACAGATAATGGCACAAGTGTTGCCAGGAAGGATAGGAGAAAGCATCTCATTCTTTTGCATTATTATCATACTAAAATAAGACACAACTAGCAAATGAATCAGACTAATCTAAACAATTCAGGGCATTACCTTGACAATGAGACTCAGTGCTGAAGACATATCCAGAAGGTGCTGGCTAATTATCATCAGCTTTTCATGTCTGCTATGAGTGCAACAAATGAGAAGTTTTGCTTTTTACTGATTTAATTATGTACCGTTAATACCAAGTAACTGTTTTGAAAGAAGGCCCTGATGTTCTCCTGCAGAAAGAGCAGTGATTGGAAGTGAGATGCTATGGGGCTGGGCGCAGTAGCTCATGCCTGTAATCCCAGCACTTTGGGAGGCCAAGGCGGGTGGATCACGAGATCAAGAGATCGACAACATCCTGGCCAACATAGTGAAACACCGTCTCTACTAAAATTACAAAAATTAGCTGGGCGTGGTGGCGCATGCCTGTAGTCCTAGCTTGGGAGGCTGAAGCAGGAGAATTGCTTGAACCCAGGAGAAAGAGGTTGCAGTGAGCCAAGATTGTGCCACTGCACTCTAGCCTGTGTAACAGAGGGAGACTCCATCACACACACACACACACACACACACACACACGAAGAAGAAGAAGAAGAAGGAGAAGGAGAAGAGGAAGAGGGAAGAGGAGGAGGAAGGGGAAGAGGAGGAGGAGAAAAAGAAGGAGGAGGAAGAGGAGGAGGAGGAGGAGGAAAGAAGAAGGAGACTCCATCACACACACACACACATACAAAATAAGAAGAAGAAGGAAAAGGAGAAGAAAAAGAAGAAAAGAAAGAAGAAAGAAGAAGAAGTGAGATGCTTGGCCGGATGTGGTGACTCACACCTGTAATCCAAGCACTTTGGGAGGCCCAGGGAGGTTGATCACAAGGTCAAGAGATTGAGACCATCCTGGCCAATATGGTGAAACCCTGTCTCTACGAAAAATACAAAAAATTACTTGGGCATGGTGGTGCGTGCCTGTAGTCCCAGCTACTCAGGAGGCTGAGTCACGAGAATCATTTGAACCCAGGAGGAGGAGGTTGCAATGAGCCAAGATCATGCCACTGCACTCCACTAGGCGACAAAGTGAGACTCCGTCTCAAAAAAAAAAAAAAAAAAAAAAAAAAAAAAAAATTCTATATAGTAGTGAACTTGTGTTTTAGAAAAAAGTAAATCTTTGTTCCCATTTCAGATTGTTTTCTTGCACTGGGATCAAGTTGAAAGTATTAACAAACAAAATACTTAGTATTTTATTGATTAGTTAATGCTTAATTATTTCTCAATCTTTACCACTTTTGGGAACCTGAAGTTTATGGTCCAGATATTTTTTGGAAAGTCAGTTCCATTTTCTTCTCCCCAAATCAGAAACTGTAGGTTATTACTTCATTACTAATTAGTTATATGTAATTTTTAAAAAATTAAACTTCTTTGCTTCAAACACACACAGGAAGCTGGCAAAGGAAAGGAAGGTGGAAGGGAACTAACATTTTTTGAGGGCCAGACGTGGTGATGAAACACTTTCCATTACTGTATTCAGTGCTAACAGTAACCCATGAGGTGTGAGTATTCAGATTCTTGCTATGCAGAATGGGAAATAGAAACACATTTTATTGGGTTTTGTTTTGTTTCTTGAGACAGTCTTACTCTATTGCCCAGGCTGGAGTGCAGTGGCGTAATCTCCGCTCAGTGCAATCTCTGCCTCCCAGGTACAAGAGATTTTCGTGCCTCAGTTTTCTGAATAGCTGGGATTACAGGTGTGCACCATTACACCTGGCTAATTTTTGTATTTTTAGTAGGGATGGGGTTTCACCATGTTAGGCTGGTCTTGAACTCCTGACCTCAAGTGATCCACCTGTCTGGGCCTCCCAAAGTGCTGAGATTACAGGCATCAGCCACCGTGCCCAGCTTTTCTTTCTTTTTTATATGTAGAAATAGAGATGAGGTTTCATTATGTTACCCTGGACTCAAGCAATCAGCCCGCTTCAGACTCTCAAAGTGCAGGGATTACAGGCCTGCATCACCATGCCCAGCCTTATTCAGTATTTATTACGTGAGAGTATAGTATTAAGAACTCACATGCTCATTGTCCAGTATACTCTTACAACAAACTTGTGAAATACACATTCTGCCTTAACTTATAAAGTAAGATACTGAGGCTTAGAGAGGCCAAGTAACTTGCCAAGAACATAGTTGATCTGGGATTCGAATCCCTGGACCGAATGGTCCATATCTCTGAGCTAAGGCAATGAGGAAAATGTGAAGGGCCCAGAGGATGGAGAAGAGTGAGACTGAGAGGTGGGCTGCTTGAGGAATAAGTCATGCTGAGGGTATTGCTGTCAACTTTTAGACTTGGGAAATCCGGAGAGATGTTAGCATCTTCTAGGTTCATTTCACAAAATATACAAAAATGTTAACATGATTTAAATACTTAAATTCTTTGAGTTTGCCAATTCTACTGCTGCTATATTTTAATATTAAGGTGTTCTTTTATCTATGCTTAACTTTTTTTTTTTGAAACAGAATCTTGCTCTGTCGCCCAGGCTGGAGTGTGGTGGTGTGATCTTAGCTCAACGCAAGTTCCACCTGCCAGGTTCACACCACTCTCCTGCCTCAGCCTCCCAAGTAGCTGGGACTACAGGCGCCTGCCACCACGCCCAGCTAATTTTTTTTTTTTTTTTTTTTTTGAGACGGAGTCTCACTCTGTCGCCCAGGCAATGGTGCGATCTCAGCTCACTGCAGCCTTCACCTCCTGGATTCAAGAGATTCTCCTGACTTAGTCTCCCAAGTAGTTGAGAATACAGGCGCATGCCACGATGCCCGCCTAATTTTTGTATTTTTAGTAGAGACGGGGTTTCACCGTGTTAGCCAGGATGGTCTCAATCTCCTGACCTCGTGATCCGCCCACCTCAGCCTCCCAAAGTGCTGTGATTACAGGCATAAGCCACTGTACCTGGCCTGTGTTTAACTCTTCGTCTCCATTTTTAATTTTTACTTAAAATATTTTTAGTGAGACCCTGTCTCAAAAAAAAAAAAAAAAAATGTTGGTTGGGTGTGGTGGCTCACACCTGTAATCCCAGCACTTTGGGAGGTTGAGACAGGAGGATCTCTTGAGCCCTGGTGTTTGAGAAAAGCCTAGGCAACAAACTGAGATCTGCATCTCCACAAAAAATACAAAAATTAGCCAGGCATGGTGGTGAGCGCCTGTAGTCCCAGCTACTAGGGACGCCGAGGCAAGAGGATTGCTTGAGCTGGGGAGATGGAGGCTGCAGTGAGCTATGATTGCACCACTGCACACCATCCTGGGCAAAATACCCTGTCTCCAAAAAAAAAAAAAAAAAAAAAAGTTTTTAGCCTCCCAGGACCTTATTTCCCTCTGAATCATGGTCTGGTAATTCTTCACTATCATGATAATGGTTCACTCTCCCATTCTTTCAAGCAGATGGCTTTGTATTTTGTCCAGCTTTTCTAATTGTCTTCAGCAGGAGATTTCTCCCAAATTATCAATTTCATTATCACTAGGAGTGCAAGTTTCTTATTCTCTTTAACTTAATAAATGTAAGGTTATATTATGATGCAATTACCATGGAGCTAGCCTATCCTGACGCTAGTAGCAAATTTGTTTAATACTTAGATCTATCTATCTATCTATCTATCTATCTATCTATCTATCTATCTATCTATCTATCTATCTATCTATCTATCTCTCTACCTACTTTAAAAATAAATTTATAAAAAGAGATGGGGTTTCGCCATGTTGCCCAGGCTGGTCTTGAACTCCTGGTTTCAAGTGATCCACCTGCCTCTGCCTCCCAAAGTGCTGGGCTTACAGGAGTGAGCCACCTAGTCCAGCCTTAGTACTATGTTTATCTGGGAGAGGTTCCAGTGCCCCAAAATACTATGTTCTGTTAATATCTCCAAATTTTTTTTTTGGAGACAGAGTCTCACTGTGTCACCCAGGCTGGAGTACAGTAGTGACATCTCGGCTCACTACAACCTCTGCCTCCTGGGTTCAAGCAATTCTCATGCCTCTACCTCCCAAGTAGGTGGGACTACATGCATGCACCGCCACACTAATATTTGTATTTTTAGTAGAAATGGGGTTTCGCTGTGTTGGCCAGGCTGGTCTCAGACTCCTGGCCTCAAGCCTTCTGCCTGCATTGGCCTTCCAAAGTGCTGAGATTACAGGTGTGAGCCACCATGCCCAGCCTTCCAATTTTTATATTAAATGAGTTTTAACTGCTCATTACATAGTTTATGTGTACACCATTTTCTTTGGTGACAGCCATGGTTCTCCTTTGCTGCAGTTGCATGGACTGAGAGTCAAGTGCCATAACATAAGCTTTTCTTTTTTGGCATGGCAGGGTCCTGCTCTATTGCCCAGTCTGGAGTGCAGTGGTATGATCATGGCTCACTGCTATCTCGACCTCCCAGACTTATGTAATTCTCCCTTCTCAGCCTTCTGAGTAGCTGGGACCAGAGGTATGTACCACCATGCCCAGCTTTTTTTTTTTTTTTTTTTTTTTTTTTTTTTAAGAGAGATGGTCTCACTATGTTACCCAGGCTGGTCTCAAACTTCTGGGCTCAAGCAATCCTCTTCCCTTGGCTTCCCAAAGTGTTGGGATTGTAGGCATGAGCCACCATGCCCAGCTACTACATGCTTTTCATATCAATATTGCGTATAACTCTAATGTCAGCATTTTCCCTCATTGAGTCTACTGTAGGTTAACTTGCTTATGGTCCCATCATTGGGATTTGGACCTCCCCAAGGATATCCTCATCTTGTATAGGATAATATTTCAAGTTGGACAGCCCAGGAGGAAATAACATTTTATTTTCAAAACATATAGGCCAGGCACAGTGGTACACAGCTGTAATCCCAGCACTTTGAGAGGCCAAGGTGGGATATCTCCTGAGGCCAGGAGTTTGAGACCAGCCTGGGCAACATATCAGGACCCTGTCTCTACAAAACATAAAAAAACTAGAGGCTGAGGTGGAAGGATCACTTGAGCCCAGGAATTCACTGTATGTCTGCCTTGAGCCATAACTGTGCTAGTGTACACCACCCTGGGTGACAGAGCAAGGCCCTGTTTCTTGATAAATAAATATTTTTTAAAATCTAAAGCTATTTTATCACATGCATGGTAAGTGATAGAGAATTGTCAGGTGTAGTGATCCTTCAACCTCTCAAAACCCACTAATACTTCATTTGTTACCATGATTAGCAATAGCAACCCTGAAAATATGGATATATGTTTATAAAATTAGAAATGTAATCACAGCATTAGTGAATACAGTTTGACTTTTTTTTAGATATTATATTTTTGTGGATACATAATAGGTGTATATATTTATGGGGGTTGTATATATTTATGGGGTTCTTTTTTTTCTTTTTTTGAGACGGAGTTTCGCTCTTGTTGCCCAGGCTGGAGTGCAATGGTGCGATCTCAGCTCACTGCAGCCTCTGCCTCCTGGGTTCAAGTGATTTTCCTGCCTCAGCCTCCCAAGTAGCTGGGATTACAGGTGCGTGCCACCATGTCCTGCTAAATTTTTTGGTATTTTTAGTAGAGATGGGGTTTTGCCATGTTGTCCAGGCTGGTCTCGAACTCCTGACCTCAGGTAATCTGTCTGCCTCGGCCTCTCAAAGTGTTGGGATTACAGGTGTGAGCCACTATGCCTGGCCAAAAATCTATTTTAAAAGCCCAATTTTTCACTTCTATTTGCTTCAGTGTTTCTCTTCTGTTAAATGGAGTTAATAACAATAACACCTGTTGCATCTACCTCTAATGATTGTTTTTAGATATGTGATGAAGGGCTGGACTCAGTGGCTCACGCCTGCAATCCCAACAACTTGGGAGGCTGAGGTGGGAGGATTGCTTGAGTCCAGGAGTTCAAGACCATCCTGGGCAACATAGACCGCATCTCTACTAAAATTGCTTTAAAAAACTTAGCCCTTCATGGTAGCACACACTTGTAGTCCCAGCTAGTAGGGAGGTTGAGGCAGGAGGATCACTTGTGTGTTTATTTTCCCAGCCAGTTGCTGTGGAAGGAGCATGTTTTCTTCATGGCCTCATCTGTCGTTTTGTGTCCCTCGAAAGAAAACTAGTTTCCACTGTGTAACAGGCAGGCATGTAACTATTTAAAGCACAGTTCAGTCCTAAAAAGGTCTGGGAGAACCAAATGTACTAGATGAAGCAGTGCATTGTGGGAATCACAAAGCCAACAGTACTCCAGAAAGACAAATATCAGAAGCTTCCCCTTCTGTTTTTTATGTTGTTTTTTTGTTTGTTTGTTTGTTTTTCAGAGACAGGGTTTTGCTCTGTTGCCCAGGCTAGAGTGCCATGGTGATCACAGCTCACTGCAGCCTTGAGCTCCTGGGCTCAAGCAGTTCTCCCACCTCAGCCTTGTAGCTGGGACTACAAGTATGCACCACCATGCCTGGCTAATTTTTTGAATTTTTGTAGTGATAGGATCTCACTGTGTTGCCCAGGCTGGTCTCAAACCCCTGGCCTCAAGTGAACCCCTGGCCTCCCACGTGGACCTCCCAAAGTGCTGGGATTACAAGTGTGAGCCACCTCATCTGGGCCCCCTTCTCCATATGCCTCCAAAACTATGTCCCTGGAGAGTAGCCTGCTCCCACACTGTCACTTGATGTCATGGGGTCAATAAAATCTGTGATTGTGTATCTCAGATATTTCTGTGTCTTTGATTCTCACCTTGGGACCCTAAGAGGGCCCAAGTGTCAGTAACTCTGGGCCTCCCCTAAAGAGAAACGGAGATGGTGGCTCATCCAGGAAGTGGAGGAGCAGGCGGCTCCTGGTTCTCAGTCCACCTGTGATCTCTGCCCACCCAGGGCCTGCCCCAGCCTGCAGGTATTGCTGTGTGGTGAGAACACCCGCTTCCCTTGTGCACAGCCTTTGAGAGGAGATCATGACCTCAGCTCCAGGGGTTCCTGGCCAGGGCCAAGCACTCCTTCTGCAGAGGTCTGCAGGGGAGATCTTTGACTTGTATTTGCGTGGCTTCCCCTCCCCGCCTGTCCCCTAGCCCTCCCTGACTGGCCATCCTCTCAGTAGTCCTCCTCGACCAGGGAGAGGAGCATGGCCTTGGGTGTGTTCTCAAAAAGGGCAGCCCGGTTCTGCTTCTGCCCCTTCTTCACCTAGTGGTCTTAGATTCGGAAAGCGTAGGCCTTAGATTCGGAAAGCATAGGCCTTAGATTCGGAAAGCATAGGCATTGATGAGCCGGCACAGAGGCTGGAAGGCCTAGGGGTCTCGGATGACTATCTCCCGGGACACTGGCTTCACCCGGCGGTACTGGTAGTAGATCCGCACTGAAGCCAGCACGGTCAGAGTGGTCACCTGCAGGGCCAGGTGGAGAAGCTGGACTACAGCAACCCCCTGCCAGGCCCTGCCCCTCCAGCACAGGGACGCTGTGGGCTCATCTGCCACGAAACCTTGGGTGCCTTCTGCGGGGCTCTCCTAGTGTCCTCCACTTCCCACTTGGCCAGCATCTGCAGGGAGGAGCCAGTGGGCTGACACCTGCCATCTCTGAAGCCATCACAGGGCTGCTGGGAGGGAAGGGGTGGGTGCTCTAGGAACCCACGGGTTGTAAGGACCCCTGGGAGAGGAGAGGGCTCAGAGGTTTGCACTTGGGGAGCTGGAGGCAACTGCCGCAGGGCCTGGGTCGGGACGCTTTGTCCCTTGAACTTCCCGCGGGGGCTGATGTGCCGCACTTCCTCCACCACGTACTGCTGGAATAAGGGGTGTGCCAAGGCCTCTTCCGCTGTGCAGCAGCTCTGGGGTTGCACCACCAGGAATCGGGAGGCCTGGGAGGGGAGGAGAGGGAAACCGAGAACGTCAAGGTAGGTCCCCTCCAGCATGTCAGGAGAGGCGGGGCCTCCCCGGGCAGGGGAGCCTGGCATCGCGGCCCTGAACTCAGGAGCCAGTCGGCCTGGCTTATCACCAGGTCCTTCATGGTGTCCGAGTAATCATCCCACTCGGGCGAGCCAAACTGGGAGTTGCCGCTCATGATCATCCTCGCATCAGCATCTGCTTCCGGTGCCAGAAGGGCGGGGAGCCGGCCAGCAGCGTGTGCATGATGACGTCAGTGCTCTGTCTGGACGTGCGTGGGCCCAGGGTCACTTACCCAGCGCCAGGGGCACCGACCTAGCCCTGCCTGCTCCCTCCCTCGCCCAGCCCAGGCGGGTGATCCCCGGCACACTCACATGTCCACCGCCTTCCCGTGACCCGGATGGTCCTCATTCATGGAGCACTGAATAATCTCAGGGGCCAGGTAACTGGGGGTCCCGCAGACCTCTGCAGGAACGGTCATCAGGACAGGTCAGCAGGGCACTCAGAAGAGGAAGTCCTGGCCAGGCGCAGTGGCTCATGTCTATAATGCCAGCACTTTGGGAGGAGGAGGCAGGCAGATCACCTGAAGCCAGGAGTTCAAGACCAGCCTGGCCAACATAGTGAAACCCCATATCTACTAAAACTACAAAAAATAGTTGGATGTGGTGGCACATGCCTGTAGTCCCAGCTACACAGGAGTCTGAGGCAGGAGAATTGCTTGAACCCGGGAGGTGGAGGTTGCAGTGAGCCAAGATCGCCCCACTGCATTCCAGCCAAGGCAACAGAGCCAGGCACTATCTCAAAAAAAAAAAAAAAGAAAGAAAGAAAGAAAGAAAAAAGAAAAAGGAAGTCCAAAGAGACAATGGAGTTGGAACAGAAATGGACTTGGGCGAGACTCCCCCAACATCCAAATTCAAGGCCCAGGGCAGGGCGGGGTACTGCCCACAGGGCCACCAGCTCATGGCCCATTGCTTCCCTGGTCACTTCTAGCCATCCTGGCCTGGAACTAGGGTAATGGGAACCTGGGAGAGGACTTACCTGAAGAAATGCCTAGCCCTGCCAAGTGTGGTGGCTCACACCTGTAATCCCAGCACTTTGAGAGGCTGAGGCAGGTGGATCGCGAGGTCAGGAGTTTGAGACCAGCCTGACCAACATGGTGAAACCTCCGTCTCTACTAAAAATACAAAAATTAGCCAGACCTGGTGGCACGTGCCTGTAATCCCAGCTACTCAGGAGGCTGAGGCAGGAGAATTGCTTGTACCCGGGAGGCAGAGGTTGCAGTGAGCCAAGATTGCACCACTGCACTCCAGCCTGGGAGACAGAGTGAGACTCCTTCTCAGAAAAATATATATATATATATACTATTTTCAAAAAACAAAAAGAAAAAAGGTAAGAAACTGCACTCCATCTGACAGAAAGCAGGAGGCCCCTGAGAAGTATTAGGCCCTCTCATCCCAACCTTGCCAATTAAGCCTCATCCTCACTTCTGGCTGGCCAAGTCAGCTTCTGACAGGATCAAGCTTACTTCCCATGAGTTAGGCCCACTTCCACTAGGTCAGGCGTGTTTCTGGAGAATCACCTCATTTCTGGAATACAGTATCATGCTGGCTTCTCATGGATTAGGCTCACCTTTGGCAGATCAGGCCCACTACTGGCAGATCAGGACCTCTTCCCTGCTTCCCAAGGGTGAGGTAGGCCTCAGGCTGTCCAGGCTTAGGTCTCTGTCACTTCCATGGCTAGTGGGGAGGGGTAAACTTGTGAGGGTTTGGGTGTCTCCCACTGTGGCCAGCGGAAGAGGTAGGGGAAAGACAAAGACTTGTATTCCAGTCCAGATTGCTGGGGTACGGGGAAAGGGCCAGCCCACTGCACCCCGATGTTGTCTCCATTTGGCTAAAGCCATTAGAGGAGGCAGTGGTAAGGGTTGTGGCTGGGCTTTTCAGTTCTGGCTGGTACAGTTATTGCTGTTGTGCTACTGTACTATGATTGTACAGCTTCTGTGTCTACTAATGAGTATTGTCATGCAGGAACCCTTAGTATGTGTTGGAAGAGATTTAGAATTCTCATTTAATCCTCTCACGAACTTTAAAGGATGCAGGTGTTGTTAAAACCATTCTAAGGTCAAAAAATTGAGATGCAGAAAAGTCAGTTCCCTTACCCAAAACCTCCTAACTGGTTACATAGCAGAGCTATTCTGAGCTTTTCTTTAAGCCTCTGTGGTCATACCTTGCAGCTGCCGTCATGAAATGGAGCAGTCATGTTTTTTTTCAGCTGCAGAACTTCTCTCTCTCAGGAGGGAAACCAATTCCAAACCCAGACTCATCAGGAGAGGAAAAAAAAAACATTTAATATCCGAGAGCACATATGAATGGTAAGGTACTTAGCAACCTGTGTTGATAATTTTAAAAATTGCATATCCTGTGACTCAGCCACTCTACTAGGAATACATCCTGAGGAAGTCATCAGAGATGTGAGTATACGCTTGTTCACAAAGATGCACACTGGAGCATTACTATATAAATGAAAAAGCGAAAACCATCCTCAAGCCCAATGATAAAGGGCTGATTTAATTATACATGTGGTTTAAATACATATCCCTAGTATAATAATTGCTAAGACATACTGAGTGCTTACCATGTGCCATTCATTGATTGAAGAGTTATACATGCATTAACTCATTTAGCCTATGTGATCGATTATAGTGTGATTGTATAGGAATATTTAAGGCTTGAGAAAATGTTTATGCTCTATCATAATAAAAAAAGTCGATTACAAAACTGTTTTTTAAAACTGTGTAGATCCAAAAAGGCAGTAGTTAGAACTAAAACACAAAATTACTGGTTTTATTTTCTTCTTTGCCATTTGAAGAATTTTCCAGATTTTCTACACTAATAATCATTTATTACTTAAAAAATGATTTAAAAATAAAAACATAGTCAGGGTATTAGGCCATGCCTGAGGGCCTGATGCCTGAATGAGTCCAGCTAGTGCTATGGCCACAGGGAGCCAGTGACCACTGGGGCTGATCATGAGAGCTCTTGGCAAAGTGAGGAGACCCAATTGGGACCCCTCTCAACTGTGGGCCCCACCCACTGCCCTGTTTACTCAGAAGCTCTGCTGCTTGCTGTGAGGACCTAGCGCCAGGGTCTGGGTAACCAGAGAGACCCCCAGTCATTCTGGCCAGCACTGAAAACAGTCACAGAGGCTGATGCTTTCAGGACTAAGATCAAAGGTCTTAATCCAGCTTTCAGAAGCATTCGCTGTCTGGCACCTCCTGACTTCCTGGCCCCAGTTTCCTACTCTCCACAGTCCTTCACTTCAGAAAGGCCATTTCCTCCTAACTTTCCCCGTACCCATGATGCATCCTTCTCCACATTTTCCAAACTTTCCCATCCTCTACTCCAAAAATATCTTTTTTGTTGTTCCAAGCATATGGATGAGGCTGATAAAACTGGTGAGAGTATTGATGGAACTGCTGTAAATGCCAGTGTAATCGCAATAACAATAGTTACCATTTATTGAGCACTTACCTCATGCTGTTTAAATACATTGATCCCATTTAATCTGTATAGCTCATCTGTGGACAGATACTAGTGTCCATCTTTACAGATAAAAGATCTAAGGATCAAAGAAGTGAAGTAAATTTTTCAAGGTCCCCCCGTCAATAAGTGGTGGAAATAGCCAGGCACAGTGGCTCATGCCTGTAATCCCAGCACTCTGGGAGGCCGAAGCAGGTGGATCACCTGAGGTCAGGAGTTCGAGACCAGCCTGGCCAACATGGCGAAACCCCATCTCTACTAAAAATACAAAAATTAGCTGGGCGTTGGGGCGGGCACTTGTAATCCCAGCTACTCAGGAGGCTGAGGCAGGAGAGTTGCTTGAACCCAGGAGGTGGAGGTTGCAGTGAGCCAAGATTGTGCCACTGCACTCCAGCCTAGGTGACAAGAGGAAAACTCCGTCTCAAAAGAAAAAAAACAAAAGTGGATACAAACTTCAAACCCAGGTCTGTCTGTGCGGCTCACAAAGCACTTTCATATTCATGACCTCCCCAGATCTGTGAGGATGGCTGCGCAGGTATGATCAGCCCTCTTTCTAGCTGAGGACTTTGAGTCCGGTTGCTGGAAAATGGTAGTCTGGGAGGGAGTCTATTATAAGAATCCAGGTCTCTGGAATTCTAAAATGCAGAAGATATTCATTGAGCTCACAGACTTATCATGGCTGCCTTAATGTGAATTCAGGCCAGTCCGAGATTCAGAATTTTATCTACTCTCTTAAGTGCAATTCTGAATTCATCAGTGCCCAGGAAAGGTACTGATGGAAAACGTCACACTGTGAATGGAATGTGAGATATGTGTATATATGTGTGTGATATATGCAGATATCTAAAACGGTCTCATGAAAAAGCATCTGCCAACAAGCTGGGCATAAAGAAATTTAAGATTAAATTTATGGAGGAATATACAGTTTTGCTTATTTTTCTAAAACTACAAACAAGTAAAACCCACTCAGGTTCGATGAATGGGGAATAGAAGTCTCCCCATTGTCAAGGTGTGACCTTTGACCCCAATTGTAGGGAACTTAAACTACATCCCTGAGGAGTCCCGTGTTCTAGAGTGGATGTGATGATAAGCCAGTGAAGAGTGATTATTCATAAGTCTGAATGGCTTGTTTTCCCATGCTGCAGTTCTGGACCGTGGCTGATCTATTTCTTTCTTACAATATACTCATGAGCCATGAATTCCTTATGTTGGACTCCCAAGGCAGGCCCAGCCCTGTGGTTCACCTCTTCCTTACATTTCTATACAAATATATTTGGTTCATTGTTTACTTAGACTTGGCAACTTCCTGTCAACGTCCCAGGAGAAGCATAAAGCAGACCTGAAGTGGAATTAGGTTTTTTTGTTGTTTTTTTTAGACAGTCTCGCTCTGTTGCCCAGGCTAGAGCAACCTCTGCCTCCTGGGTTCAAGTGATTCTCCTGCCTCAGCCTCCCAAGTAGCTAGGATTACAGGAGCATGCCACCATGCCCAACAAATTTTTGTATTTTTAGTAGAGATGGGGTTCATATTGGCCAGGTTGGTCTTGAACTCCTGACCTCAAGTGATCCACCCACCTTGGCCTCCCAAAGTGGTAGGATTACAGGCGTGAGCCACCATGCCCACCTGGAATGAGTTTTCAGGAAATCCTCAAGCCAGGCTCTGTCTGGTTTCACTTGTCACCAGGACTGAGGTCTCAGCCCACTCTCAGTGGCCCCAAGCTCAGCCAGGCCCCTGTGTCCTGCTCAAGGCTTGACACAGAGGAAGACTGCCAAGAGCGTGGATCTAGCCCAAGGAGCTGCATTGAAACAATTGCTAAAATATGTTCTTTACACACATACACCTGATATTCTTTTCCTAGAGGGTATGGCATTCTTCTTAGGAGATGGCATTTATGAAAGGGTATGAGTATACTTTTTCTTTTGTTTTCTCTTCAGGTGAGTGCACCCATCACCTGAGCAGTGTACACTGTACCCAAAGTGTACTCTTTTATCCCTCACCCGCTTCTCACCCTCCCCCTGAGTCCTCAAAGTTCATTATATCACTTTTTTTTATATTTTATGTTCTAGGGTACATGTGCACAACGTGCAGGTTTGTTACATGTGTATACATGTGCCATTTTGGTGTGCTGCACCCATTAACTCATCATTTACATTAGGCATATCTCCTAATGCTATCCCTCCCCCTCCCCCGACCCCACAACAGGCCCCAGTGTGTGATGTTCCCCTTCCTGTGTCCAAGTGTTCTCATTGTTCAATTCTCACCTATGAGTGAGAACGTGCGGTGTTTGGTTTTCTGTTCTTGCAATAGTTTGCTGAGAATGATGGTTTCCAGCTACATCCATGTCCCTACAAAGGACACGAACTCATCCTTTTTTTATGGCTGCATAGTATTCCACAGTGTATATGTGCCACATTTTCTTAATCCAGTCTGTCACTGATGGACATTTGGGTTGGTTCCAAGTCTTTGCTGTTGTGAATAGTGCCGCAATAAACATATGTGTGCATGAGTCTTTATAGCAGAATGATTTATAATTCTTTGGGTTTATACCCAGTAATGGGATGGCTGGGTCAAATGGTATTTCTAGTTCTAGATCCTTGAGGAATTGCCACACTGTCTTCCACAATGGTTGAACTAGTTTACAGTCCCACCAACAGTGTAAAAGTGTTCCTATTTCTCCACATCCTCTCCAGCACCTGTTGTTTCCTGACTTTTTAATGATCGCCATTCTAACTGGTGTGAGATGGTATCTCATCGTGGTTTTGATTTGCATTTCTCTCATGGCTAGTGATGATAAGCATTTTTAATGTGTCTGTTGGCTGCATAGATATCTAAACACCAAAAGCAATGGCAACAAAAGCCAGAATTGACAAATGGGATTTAATTAAACTGAAGAGCTTCTGCACAGCAAAAGAAACTGCCATCAGAGTGAACAGGCAACCTACAGAATGGGAAAAAATGTTTACAATCTACTCATCTGACAAAGGGTTAATATCCAGAACCTACAAAGAACTCAAACAAATTTACAAGAGAAAAACAAACAATCCCATCAAAAAGTGGGCAAAGGATATGAACAGACACTTCTCAAAAGAAGACATTTATGCAGCCATTATATCATTCTTATGCCTTTACATCCTCATAGCTTAGCTCCCAGTTATGGGTGAAAACATATAATATTTGGTTTTCCATTCCTGAATTACTTCACTTAGAATGATGGCCTCCAGCTCCATCCAAGTTGCTGCAAAAGACATTGTTTTGTTCCTTTTTACGGCCAAGTTTTATTCCACGGTATATATATTCCACATTTTCTTCATCTACTCATTGGTCGATGGGCACTTAGGTTGGTTCCATAGCTTCTGTAATTGTGAATTATGTTGCTATAAACAGGCATTTGCGTGTGTCTTTTTCATAAATGACTTATTTTCCTTTGGGTCAGTACCCAGTAGTAGGAATTGCTGGATCAAATGGCTTTCCACTTTTAGTTCTTTAAGGAATCTCCATACTGTTTTCCATAGTGGTTGTACTAGTTTACATTCCCACCAGCAGTGTAAAAGTGTTCCCTTTTTGGCCTGGTGCGGTGGCTCATGCCTGTAATCCCAGGACTTTGGAAGGCCAAGGCCAGAGGATCACTTGAGGTCAGGTGTTCCAGACCAGCCTTGCCAACATGGTGAAACCTCATCTCTACTAAAAATATAAAAAATTAGCCAGGCGTGATGGCACACACCTATAATCCCAGCTATTCAGGAGTCTGAGGCAGGAGAATTGCTTGAACCCAGGAGGCAGAGGTTGCAGTGAGCCAAGATCGCACCACTGCACTCCAACCTGGGGGAGAGGGCCAGACTGTGTCTCCAAAAAAAAAAAAGTGTTCTCTTTTCACCATTAGAATGTCAATATCTACTGTTTTTTGACTTTTAAATTATGGAGGAGTATGGTGGTATTTCATTGTGGTTTTAATTTGAATTTCCCTGGTGATTAGTGATGTTGAGCATTTTTTCATATGTTTGTATATCTTCTTTTGAGAATTGTCTATTCATGTTCTTTGCTCACTGTTTGATGGGATTTTTTTTTTCTACTGATTTGTTTGAGTTCCTTGTAGATTCTTGATACTAGTCCTTTGTCAGATGCATAGTTGGCAAATATTTTCTCCCACTGGGTTCTCTGTTTATTCTGCTGATTATTTCTTTTGCTGTGCAGAAGCTTTTTAGTTTAATTAGGTCCCATTTATTTATTTTTGTTCCATTTGCTTTGGGGTCTTAGCCATGAATCTTTTGCCTAAACCAATGTCCGGAGGAGTTTTCCCTATGTTATCTTCTAGAGTTTTTATGGTTTCAGGTCTTGGAGTTAAGTCTTTGATCCATCTTGAGTTGACTTTTGTACAAGGTAAGAGACAAGGATCCAGTTTCATGCTTAGCTAGCCAGTTTTCTCAGCACCATTTATTTAGTAGGGTATCCTTTCCCCAATTTATGTTTTGTGTGGCTTGTTGAAGATCGGTTGGCTGTTAAGTATTTGGCTTTATTTCTGGGTTCTCTATTCTGTTTCATTGGTCTATGTGCCTATTTTTATATCAATACCATGCTGTTTTGGTAACTATAGCCTTGTAGTACAATTTGAAGTCGGGTAGTGTGATGCCTCCAGATTTGTTCTTCTACTTAGTATTGCTTTGGCTATGTGGGCTTTTTTTTTGGTTCCATATGCCTTTTAGGACTTTTGTAGTTCTATAAAGAATGATGATGGTATTTTGATGTAATTGCATTGAATCTGTAGATTGCTTTGGGCAGTATGGTCATTTTCACAATGTTGATTCTTCCCATCATGAGCATGGAATGTGTTTCCCTTTGTTTGTGTCATCTATGATTTCTTTCAGCAGTATTTTTTAGTTCCCCTCGTAAAGATCTTACACCTCCTTGGAATTGAACCATAGTTTTAAATGCAATTTTTAAGTTTGATAGTTAAGGAAATAGTGCTGTGAATTATTTTAAATAAGGACTCTTTTCCAAAGTAATTAGCACCTAAATTTTTTTATAATAGTTTTATTGAGATATCACATACTTTACAATTCATCAATCTTAAGTGTGCAATTCAATGGTTTTTAGTATACCTACAGAATTGTGTGACCATCATCACTATCAATGTAGTGCATTTTTATAATCCCCCAAAGCAACTGTGTATACATTCTTTAGCTATCACCCCTCAATCTCCTCAGCCCACCTACCAGTCCTAGGCAACCACTAATCTTCTTTCCATCTTCATAGATTTGTCTATTCTGGACATTTCCTATAAATGGAATTATAGAATATGTGGTCTTTTGTGACTGGCTTCTTTCACTTAGCATAATGTTTTTAAGTTTCATCCATGTTGTGGCATGTATTAGTGCTTCATTCCTTTTTATGACAAACAAGATGCCATTGTATTGACATATTACATTTTGTTTAGCCATCAGTTGATGCACACTAGGTTCTTTCCACCTTTAGGCTATTATGAATAATGCAGATGTAAACATTCACGTGCAAGTTTATGTGTAAACACATGCTTTCAGTTCTCTTGGGTATACACCTAGGAATGTGTTAAAATAGTTAATTGGGAGGTTATTAGGCTGAGACAGCTCCGGCACATTGGGTTCCTATGTAAGAAACCAAAACCCAATTCAGTGTAAACAGTAAATGAAACTAAAGCTTAACCAATCAGAAGCCACCAACTAACCTCTAACTAAGGACTTTCCACCATAACCAATCAAATATTTTCTTTGTCTTGCTTCCACAAACACCTTATAAAAGTTTCCTCTTGCACACCTTCACGGAACTGCTTGTGGTCTGGTACTGCTGAATTCATGAATCACTGAATGCTAAATAAACTCATGAAAATTTTGATGTGCCTCAGTTTATTTTTATTTATTTATTTATTTAGACAGGGTTTCACTCAGTCACCTAAGATGCAGTGCAGTGGCACGATCTTAGCTCACTGCAGCCTCTACCTTGCAGGCTCAAGCAATCCTCCCACCTCAGCCTCCTGAGTACCTGGGACCACAGCTGCATGCCACCATGCCTGGTTACTTTTAGTATTTTTGTAGACACAGGATTTCGCCATGTCATCCAGACTGCTCTCGAACTCCTGCGCTCAGGTAAACCTCCTGCCTCAGCCTCCCAAAGTTTTGGGATTACAGTCACGAGCCACTGCGCCCCGGCCCTCTGTTTATTTTTAACAAGTGGAATTGCTAGGTCAAATGATAACACTGTGTTTACCTTTTGAAGTAACTGCCAGGCTGTTTCCCAAAGTAGATCCACCATTCTACATTCCCATCAGCAGCGTGTGGAACTTTTGCTTCCTCCACATTCTCACTAACACTTACCTGCTTTTTTGATGAAAGCCATCATAGTGGATGATAAGGTTTGGTTGTGACCCCACCTACATCTCATCTTGAATTCCCAGGTGTTGTGGGAGGGACTTGGCGGGAGGTAATTGAATCACCGGGGCAGGTCTTTCCCGTGCTGTTCTCATGATAGCGAATAAGTCTCACGAGATCTGGTGGTATTATAAGGGGGAGTTTCCCTGCCCAATCTCTCTGTCTGCCGCCATCCCCCTAAGATGTGGATTGCTTCTCTTTGCCTTCTGCCATGATTGTGAGGCCTTCCCAGCCATGTGGAACTATAAGTCATTAAACCTCTTTCTTTTGTGAATTGTCCAGTCTTGGATATGTCTTTATCACCAGCATTAAAATTGACTAATACAGTGGATGTAAAATAGTATCTCATTTTGGTTTTGATTTGCATTTCTTTGATGGTTGTGTTGAACATCTTTTCATGTGGTTGTATATTTGGACAAATGTCTATCGAGATTTTTGGCCCACTTTTTAATTGGGTTATTTGTCTTATTGTTGAGTTGTAAGAGTTCTGTATATTCTAGAATACAATTCCATTAATAAATATATGATTTGCAAATATTCTTTTCTATTGTGTGTATTGTCTTTCACTTTCTGGATAATGTCCTCTGTAGCACAGAATTTTTAATTTTGATGAATTTCTATTTATTTTTTTCTTTTGTTATTCATGGTTTTGGTGTCTCATCTCACAAACCATTGCCAAATTTGAGGTAATGAAGATTCACTCTTGTGTTTTCTTCTAAGAGTTTTTAATCTCTTAAATTTAGGTCTTTGATCTATTTTTAGTAAATTAGTAGTCCAAGTTCATTCTTTTGCATGTGGATATCTAGTCCCAGCACCATTTGTTGAAAAGTCTATTCTTTTCTCTGACTGAATTATTTTGGCACTTTTGTTGAACATCAGTTGACTGTAAATGTAAGGATTTCTGGATGCTTGGTTCTATTCTACTGTTCTATATGTCTATCTTAATGCCAGTACCACACTGTCTTTATTACTGTATCATTTTGGCTATTCTAGGTCTTTTGAGTTTCTATGTGAATATTGGAACTAATTTGCCCATTTTTGCAAAGAAGCCAGCTGGAGGGCAGGGGGTGGTGGTGCGTGCTGACAGGGATTCTGCTCAATCTGTAGATCAGTTTGGGGAATATTGCTATCTTAACAATATTTAGTCTTCTGATCCATGAACATGAGATGAACGTCCAGTTTTTTACACCGTCTAACATTTTTCAACAGTGTTTCGTAGTTTATAGAGTATAATTTTTGTACTTCTTATTAAATTCCTATTTTATTCTTTTTTATTAATACATGGAATTGTTTTCTTAATTTCATTTTTGGATAGTTCATTGCCAGTGTATAGAAATACAATTGATTTGTCTGGGCGCGGTGGCTCATGCCTGTAATCCCAACACTTTGGGAGGCCGAGGTGGGTGGATCACCTGAGGTCAGGAGTTCAAGACCAGCCTGACCAATATGGTGAAACCCTGTCTCTACTAAAAAATACAAAAATTAGCTGGGTGTGGTGGTGGGTGCCTGTAGTCCCAGCTACTCGGGAGGCTGAGACAGGTGAATCACTTGAACCTGGGAGGCAGAGGTCGCAGTGAGCTGAGCTCATGCCACTGCACTCCAGCCTGGGCAATAGAGTGAGACTCCATCTCGAAAAGAAAAAGAAATACAATTGATTTGTATATAAATTGTTATTGTATCCTGTAATTTTGCTGAACTTGGTTATAAGTTCTAATAGTTTATTTTCATGGATTCCTTAGGATTTTCTATATATTAGATCATATCATCTGCAAATGTAGTTTTTCTTCATCCTTTACAATCTGGATGCATTTATTTCATTTTCTTATACCCTAAATCTTAAAAAATAAATCTTAATGTTCTTTTTTTTTTTGGAGATGGAATCTCGCTCTGTCCCCCAGGCTGGAGTGCAGTGGCACAGTCTCGGCTCACTGCAAGCTCTGCCTCCCAGGTGCACGCCATTCTCCTGCCCAGCCTCCCGAGTAGCTGACACTACAGGCGCCCACCACCACACCTGGCTAATTTTTTGTATTTTTAGTAGAGAAGGCATTTCATCGTATTAGCCAGGATGGTCTCGATCTCCTGACTTCATGATCCGTCCACCTCGGCCTCCCAAAGTGCTGGGATTACAGGTGTGAGCCACCTCACCCAGCCTTAATGTTCATTTTTTGTTTGCTTAAAGCAAAGTTCAGTATCAATTATATCTCAATAAAGTTGTTTTTAAGGAAATGTTTTAATTTTCCTTAAAACCATCACATTTGTGTATGTGGGAATGTGGGAGGGAAGCTGTTAATATGTTGGCCCATTTCCTTCTAAGTTTTTTTTTTCTAGGTATATTTGGATGCTTAGCCGTAAATGTAATTGGACTCATATTGTATAGACATTTTAGTCCTGTTCTCTGGAACTCAGTGCACAGTCAAGCTGTTCTCAGGATTAAGAGGCTTTGTGAACATTAAAAAAAAAATCTTAGCCCTACTGAATGAAGGTGTCCTGGCACAGGAGGCGGTGGAGGGGCCGAGTGCAACTGCACACAGTGCACCCCTACTTCTGTGGGGTGGGGGGTTGTCCCATAGCCTCCAGGACAGCACAGCACCCAAGTCCCTGCATCTCTCCTATGGGGTAAAAATGAAGGTCACACAAGTCGCCTGGCTTTCTTGGGCTCTTTTAAATATCCAAATACCCCTAAATGTCTGGTTTTTCTGCTATTCTTTAATCCTTAGATAAGGGTTCAGAGACTGTGCTCCCAAGATGACTTTGGGACCAGGGTGTGTGAGGAGGTGGGAAGGCGTGGCCCCTGCATGAGGCCTGGCTGGGAAACACCTCTGTGATCACATCGGTGATCACTCACTGCTGATCACCTGCCAGTTTTGCAGGACCAAGGCTCCCGCACTGCGTGATTCTGGGAACATCTCTGGCTCACAAGGTCTGAAAAGCAAACCAGTCAACTATGGTATGGAAAACAGTTTTTACCACCAGAGTTCTTCCCAGCAGGTTCTTATGTGACTTGTTTGTGCTTCTGCTTGGCCCTCTTCAGTTCATGTTCTGGGCAAAGGCACTCCCTAAATATTATTTCAGTGGATGTAACATTTGCATTTTCCAATGTCAGTAAGAAGGTTTCAAAAGCAGGATTTTTCATAAGGGCAAAATATTACATTGTCTGATTAGATCATAATAGGTTTAACCAGTTCCTCCAAAAAGAGACTGGAATCTTTTTGAGGGCCGCAAGCACTGAGTTTTTAATGTACTTTCTTAAATAAGGCTGTGTGTCACCAGCAATGGTGGCCAGCACTAAAGTTATCCCCCATCTTTCCAACAAGGACAGTTCACAGACAAGCCCCATCACTTAAAGACATGGCAGGGCTGCCCAGGGTGAGGTCTGGCCCTCGATTCTGGTTCTTCTGTAAAATCCACAAAGCCTGATACTGTTTGGCCACAGAAAAAGAGAGTTTTCCCAGTGGGACATGTTAGGGTTGAACACTTCAAAGAGAACAATTTACTTCTAATATCAATTCTGAAGGAAAGCAGTAAGGAAATTCCTGTCAGACCTAGGCTGCTTGTATTTACAGGAACCTGCGTGATTGCCAGGCGACCCACACAAATCCCTCCAGGTGCCAGGGTGTCAACACTGGTAACTCAACATGGACAGAAGGGCAGACACAGGCCTGGAAATCCCTCCGTGTGCCTAACGAGTTCCCCGCAGCCTCATGGCATTGCTTGTTGGTATCGTGGCATATGGACAGACCCTCTGGGGCTTCTGCCCACCATTTTTATCTGGCTCTCACCTCTGTGGGCCACCTCTGCAGAGAACTGTGCTTGTCATCCTCCCAGCCTCGGGACACCATCGTCACTGACAGGGCATGTGGCCCCTCTTCGGGCTTTTTTTTTTTTTTTGCTTATGGATTCCCTTTTGCTCCCATACCTATCTCCTCACCAGTATGTTTGAGATTTATCCCTGGATGTGCGCATCCTCATGGCTGCCTGGTGTCACTCTGTGTTTATTTGCATTTTACTTGGCTTTAGCCCTGGATCGTTTTACTTCTTGCTTGTTGCTGCTGCTGCTGCTGCTGCTGGTGTGTGTAGTTTGTCACTCCTCAGACCTCTGCCCGTTTGATGTCAAGAACATCAAAAGCACAATATAAAACTCACTTGAGCAGTTTTGTCTGGTGCTGACTTGCTGACATCCCAAGATCTAGGCCAGTGTTATCAATGTTCTCCCCAAGGGGCTAGTCATGTCAAATGTGTTGTCCTTTGGTTTCTTTTGAACTGGTTCCTTCTCCTACCCACTAAAACTGACACGTATTTAAAATCAGGCATGTGAGGACTCCTCCTATGGATTCCACAAGAAGCTTGGGTGGGGGCTGGGGTTACATGGCCCTGAAAAGGTCCTCCAGGGGTCCAGATCTGGGTCCCAAGTCAGGGCAGCTCCCCACATCTGGCGGGAAAGTTGTACTCCACTTGGGCAGCGCTGCAGCCTCACCCACAGCACGCACTCCTGGGCCTCCCCTCTGCATCTGGCAGGGTAGCGCCAAGGAGGATGGCTCCAGGCCACCCCTGCCCTCCCCACTGGGCCTGCCCAGGCCCTCACGCAGGCCTCACAGTGTGCACAGCCGTCCTCTCCTCAGAGGCCATGCCGAGGAGAAGGCTGGTTCCCTCCAGTCCTCAGGAGACAGATGACAGGCTCAGGCCATCACCCCTTTTCAAGTCTCCACAACACAACGCGTCTATTCTGCCTCTTTTTGCCATGACAGGGCATCAGCCTTAAAACCACAAAGCCATCTTCATTCCTACTTCTGGCTATAAGTGGGGCTGGAACAGGGGTCAAGATCTTGAACAGGAAAGTCTGGCTCTTTTTCTGGAAGAAGGAAAATACCTTTCATTTTTCCGTAAAAAACCACAAACCCACTCTTCTGCCTCCACCCAACAAGGATGACCAGAAGCACTTAAACAAAAACCCCTGAACTAAACAACCAGAATTTCACACTCGTTCGCCCAGCAAGTTGCCACACTGACATTTATTGAGCTTATACTGCATCCTACATGCCCTGCTAGGCGCTTGGTAGATTAATCTCATTTTATCTTCACCACAATGCCATGAGGTAGAGACAATCGTCTGCATTCTCCAAGTAGAAACTTGACTCTTAAAAAACAAGTTAGGAAACTTTCTCCAGATCGAGCAGTAGAGTCAGAACTGGTACCTACCTGATGCACATGGTTGAGATTCATATAAATTATCCAGGAGGAATAGACTTTTAGAACCTGATGCCTATTGGAAAGTCCTGTGCCACCTGCAAAGTCTTCCTTTCAGTAAGCGAGTGTGGCCTTGCTGGATTATTCCAGTATGCGCTGCCTGCCCCTCCCAGGAGATGTGCTCAAAACCTGGCTCTGGGAATTTACCCTGTGGTTGTCTTGTCCTGTGCTGGCCTCACTGCGTTCCTCGGACTGGGCAGACCCAAGCTCTTTCAACATTTTCGTTGTCAGGTTGGCCACACAGAAATTCATCTCCTTCTTCTCCCTCCTCTCACTTTGAGGGCATTGTTGCTCTTTAGCCATAGAAACTTCTAGTAAAGGGAAGGCCCTAGCGGTGGACATCCAGTAATGGATAGCCACAGACTGCCCTCCACCCCGGCAGCTGAGAGGCTCCCAGGCACTGCTGAGGCCCCCTGCAGGCCAGGTTTGATGACTTTGACTCTCTGGGGGTCTCACCTCTTTTGAGGCCAAACTAGCTAGTGGCTGTTCCGGGCCATCTGTGGCCATGGAAGCCAGAACATCACGCATCTGCTGCATGTTTCCATCAATGGAAAATTCATTCCAAAAAACAGACTTTTTTTTAACTGAGTCTCACTCTGTCTCCCAGGCTGGAATGCAGTGGTGCAATCCTGCATTGAACCCCACCTCCTGGGTTCAAGCGATTCTCCTGCCTCAGCCTCCTGAGTAGCTGGGATTACAGGTGCCTGCCACCACACCCGGCTAATTTTTGTATTTTTAGTAGAGATGGGGTTTCACCATGTTGGCAAGACTGGTCGTGAACTCCTGACCCACCTTGGCCTCCCAAAGTGCTGGGATTACAAGCATGAGCCACCTTGCCTGGCCTGAAAAAACAAACAAACAAACAAAACCGGACTCTTTATGAATCCATTAGTAAAGGCGTAATAACATCAGTACATTTCTTTGCCACAGGGATGCCAATGACTAGGCCAGCCACCTTGAACACAGGGAAAGTGTTTCACATCAATGGCATGAGAGATCTTTGGGCAGTAGATGGGGAAGACACCGTTTCAGTCTGACAAGTAGAGAAACTGTGGCAAAGAGAGGAGGGAGAACTTGCTTGTCATCAGACCTGGAGAGCAGAACATGGTCTCATGATTTTTTCCCCCCGATGAGGTTTTTCCACCTGGTACTACAAGGACCTGCACCAGGTTCATGACCCTCAAAATGTCTTTTACTTCTTAAAATCCAAAAATGTTGATCCAGCCCCAGGAGCTTACTGCCTCTGCAGTGGCTGAAGCCAGGGTTCCCCTGTGGGAAAGGCTTGATGCCGGGGCTGCACTGCTCCCTGGTGTCCACTGGGAGTTATGTCCCCAGCTCTCCCACTGGAGGGAAGTCAGGGCCCATACTTGCTTCTGTTCATCTTCCTCACATACACACTCCTCTAAATGGAAAGAAGGGGACAGGGCACAGGGAGGGGTCTCACAAGCCTCCACTCACACCCCCTTTCCCATAACCAGACCATCTATCAGACAGTGTTGACATACTTTTATTAATTTATTCATAATTTTGGAGAGATAGAGTCTTGCCCAGGCTAGCGTGAACTCCTGGGCTCACGCCATCCACCTGTCCCAGCCTTCTGAGTAGCTGGGAACAACAGGCTCTCCATGTTGCCAAAATAAGCATGATGAGCCCAGTGTGTGCAGTCACAACCCCCAGAGGTCCTTCCATGAGTGTCTGTCAAACCCAAGCTGACACTGCCTTTCTCCAGAGAGGTCCCACATCCACCAAGGACATGATGAGGTCGTGGGGACTCTTAACCCAGTGCTCCAGTTCCAATGGCCAGGCTGATGCTCTGAGGACAGGCCTGTATCTTCCCCCTCTGCAGCCACCAGGGAGTTGATGCTGTCTGTTGTCCTTGACCACTATCCAAAATGGGAATCCCTAGGGTGATCTGTCATCCCCTGTGCTGATGCCAGCCCTAGCTTCTCCCTGGCCCAGGCCCACCCCTCCCCGGCATTCCCATCCATGCCCTGCACTCTGCCCTGCACGCTATCCCACAGTCAGCAGACTCCAGACTGAAGGGCTCTCCCACCTCCTCCTCTCTCTGGCTTTTCTCAGGCCCTGGCCTCCTTGTGATGTTCAGGCCCCGGCGAGAGTAAGTGAGAAGCTGGAGAAGGGACTGACTCCCGTGCAGGCTGGCCAGAGCCAGAACAACATGCACAGGGGCTGTCAGCCCTGCAAGATGAGTGCCACCACCACCCACCCATCCAATTCAAAAGAAAAACAAGCTTAAACTCTACACAGGTGCAGTGAAGGTCAACAAACCCTGGTGTCCCATAAGTGACTTGATGTCTTTTTCTAAAACAGTATCCAACTTCAAGCTTTTTGCCTCCCAAAGCTTTGGCAACCTAAGCAGCATTTGATGTGCCTGTTGGGCAATGCACACAGCTGGGGAGGGGGAGGGGAGGCTGAGCATCTGGACCTGGGGCCTGGTGCCTCTGAGGTGAGGACAGGAGTGGGTGAGGACCAGTGGTGGGAGAGGAGAGTGAGCTAGTGCTTTCAGAGAGGACACAGGGAGGGGACTGCTGTGAAGCAGGGGAAGTCCCTGGAAATGAGGGGACAGTGTTGGCCTGACCCCCGCCCCCCCACCTGCTAAGGAGGAGAGAGGGGTCTCTGGGAAGCCACTAGAGTCTCCCTCTTGTTGTGTTGACCTGGGCGGGGAACAGGCAGGATGGGATTCTAGAACAGTCCCTGTCACTCCCTGGCTTGGGGAAGCTTGAGACCAGCATCCTAAGGCCCAGACCAGGCCCAGGCTGAAGAAAGCACAGGGAGAAGAATGAGGAAGTTGATGAGTAACCTGCGTTGTTCCCAGGGATGTGAGGGGGTGTGAGGGTGCAGCCCCTCCAGGCCAGGTGCCTGCCAGCTGCTCAGAGGGACACTGTCCCGCACTGGCACTGTTGTGTTTGCAGTGGGCTCAAATCCTGTGCCTTCCATTTGCACGACTCCAGTTAAAGTCATTCAACTGCCCCTGGCCTAAGAGAGGTGAATGGGAGGCAGAGGAGTAAACATCATGGTTTTTCACTATTTTTTAAATTATGGGAAAGTATATATCATATAAAATTTGCTATGTAACCAATGTTTAACTTATAATTCAGCAGTGTGCATGACTTCTCCCCAAACAGAAACTCTGTACCTATTAAGCAATAACTTTATTTTTCTCTCCCTCCAGCCCTGGGTAAGCTGCAACCTACTTTCTGTCCCTGTGGAGTGCCTATTCTAGATATTTCCTTGCGAACTCATGCAGTATTTGTCCTTTTGTGTCTGGCTTCTTTCACTTTTAGCATAATCTTTTCCCGGTTCACCTACCTAGCAGCACGCATCAGACTCTCGCTTTTTTTTAAGGCTAAAGAGCATTCCATGGCATGGAATACCACGTTGGCTTACAGTTTTAGCCTGTTAACGGGCATTTGCTTGCGGGCCCTGGGGAACAGTACAGTACTTCCCCCCACCACCACCCGCTGGGTCCTTGCCTTACTCTTCGGGGACACAGGAAGATTCTATGTTTAACCCCTGGGGGAAGCATACTCTGTGGACGCTTTCTTCATGCTGGGGTGTAATGTTCTGTTTCATGCGTCTGTTGCTTTTGTAACATTCTTAAACCTCTTCCCTAAATAGAGAAAAAGACTAGACGGCCCTGGAGTATTTCTGAAACAAAATAAAATCCAACTGCTGAATGGCATGGGTTGCGCTCCAGAAGCCCCTGGGGGAGCCCACTCCCTGCGACCTGCGAGGAGGTGCTGCCACCTTCTGTGGCAATGGCCTCGGCCACTGCTGACCCTTGCAGCATGGCCCCGTGGGTTCCAGCCCCCGGCAACCCTAAGAGACCAGAGGCCCCATGGAGAAGGGACCCACAGACGCGGGGCTAGGGGGTGGCTACGGAATCCTAGGGTCCACCTAGAGGTGGCCAGCGCAGGCGGGGTCCTAGAGCCCAGGCTGGGGTCCAGTGCCACTTAGGACCTGGGGATGGAAGCCTGAGGGTTTGGGTCTTTACTGGGCCCTCAGAAGGGAACACTGATTTTGACCACACCTGATTTTCTGCAGATTGTGACCCTGTGCTAAAAAGCGTTCCTCTCAGGACGCTTCCTGCCTGTTTCTCTGAGGCCACGTGGTCCTGGAGGGCAGGAGCATCCTGCACCATGTGTCTGATGCAGACTGGGCAGCTGCACTCATGCCCCCAATGACCTGGAGCTCAGAGGAGGGAGGGATGGAAAAGAATAAGGCTGCCCCACAGAATGGAGGGAGAAGTGAACTGGGAGCCTGAACCCTAGACAGGTGTCAATCCTGCTGCTGATTCCATCCAATCAACCCACAGGGTCTATTGGTACCAAAGGGGGCCAGGCCCAGGGACACTGAGGTGACTCCCCTTTGAATTCATTTGAAGGAAAATGCAAGCACAACAGCCTGAATTGGGGGCTTTGAACTTAATACAAAATGCAAAGTATATAAATATGTATACATATTGAATTATCTAAGAGCTCTATACATGTTTTTAAGTCTTCTTAAAAGCTCACTAAATTTCATCACATTTTGGTCGTTGTACTGTTATTACACGAGAGTTTCTAGGAAATACACACAAATATTTAGTATAAGGGGCATCAAGGCTGCAAATGACTCAAAAATAGTTCATACCAAAATGTGTTTTCAGCAACCTTTTTGTAAATTGTCTGAAATTATGCCAAAATATGAAGTCAAAAGTCCATTTAACAGTCCGTAAATGGGGAAGGGGCATTTGGCAATCTGTTGGGGGTACCAGCAGGAGGCCAGTACTAGGATGAGGGGAAGCACCTGCTGCGATGTAGGGTTTGTATACATGGCCATGGAGTAGGGGCCAGTGTAAACCTACATCCAGGTTGGGCAGCAAGGAGGGGTGGAAAGACGTGGAGTCTCATGATGGCCTTCCTGCGTGTGGGGAAAAGGAGTATAGGACGACAGCAACATAGACAAAGCCCCAGGACAGCCCACCTGCTATGCCTGGAGCTGGTGCATGAGGTATGGGTGAGTCTGATTTAAAGGGCCAGGTCGGCTGGAGAACCGGCACCTCATTTATCCAGTCCCTGCGGGAAGGCGGATTTGCAGGCTATCATAGGTGCTGTATGACTCACAGTGGTTCTCAGTGACCACATCTGTACCACCCTCCTTACTGCAGCTGTCAAAGTTCTTCCCTGAGACTTTCCAAACTCTAAGGCAGAGAGAGAGAGAGATCCCATTCCCTTCTCTGGTCAAGAGACTATAAGGGACGTAAGGTGACCTTTACAGAGATCTGGTCTGAGTGGGGAAGAGGCAGGGGAATAAAACATTCTGCATGATGCATCCAGGAAACCTATACAGAGGCCTAAAAATGATACATTTGCTGACTTTGTTCATGTTGGTACCGAAGCCTATAGAAACACTTGAATATTTAAGCAATATGTATATAGAAATATTCACTGCAGCATTATTTGTAAAAATGAACAGATGTCTATTACCCAGAAAATGGATAAAATACTGTGGCAGCCACCTTTTAGTAATCCCGCGTACAGCCTCTTCACGCACTGAACAGGACTAAGCTGCATTAGCTATAGCATATTGGGAAATTATGTGTGTGACTGTCAGAGCCGGGTCATAAAAGCCATGTGGCTTATGCCTTGCTCTGTCTTGGATTACTTGCTCTGGGAGAAAGCCAGCCACCGTGTCACAAGGCCACTCAAGCAGCCCTGTGGAGAGATCCATGTAGCAAGGAGCTGAGGACTCTTAACATCAACTTGCCAGGCTGGGCGCGGTGGCTCAGGCCTGTAATCCCAGCACTTCGGGAGGCTGAGGTGGGCGGATCACGAGTTCAGGAAATCGAGAGCATCCTGGTTAACACGGTGAAACCCCGTCTCTATAAAAATATTAAAAAATTAGCCGGGCGCAGTGTCGGGCGCCTGTAGTCCCAGCTACTCCGGAGGCTGAAGCAGGAGAATGGCGGCAAACCCGGGAGGCGGAGCTTGCAGTGAGCCGAGATCCAGCCACTGCGCTCCAGCCTGGGCGACAGAGCGAGACTCTGTCTCGGGGGGGGGGGGGAAGTAAACCTCAACTTGCCAGTGATGTCAGTGAGCCATTGTGGAAGCAGATCCCCAGGCCCATTGAAGCCCACAGTTGACTGACTGCAGCCTCAGCCAACATCTTTACTGCAACGCACCCTGCCAGACCACCCAGCTAAACTGCTTACTTCCTAACCTGCAGAAACTAAGTTAACGAATGTTACTATTGCAAATTATTGTGGTTTAAATTTCGTTGATAGGATTGAGGGGCATTTATTGTGGAACAACGGATAACACATATAAATGTTAGGGAATCACCCAGTGAAATTTTAGCTTGCTTGTTTCTATGAAGAGGTAAAAATGGCCATGTCATAGCATTCTCATGAGCTCTAGTTCAGAATCTATGTGAATGCTCTGTATTTGCACACAGCAAGTACTCCACAAACACTTGTTGCTGTGCTTTTCCAATTTTGTTTCCTTCCCTTAGACTTCCAAGTAAGTTCTTGCTCCCTTGATACGCAGGTATTTTCCCCAGTTTGGATACTATCTAAAACATTTGCATTTGGTGTGATGAGTTCATCAGTTCTTACGAGTTGGAGAAAAAAGACTCCTATCTCCTTTTCAGGACATGAGCTATAATCAGGCCAATCATACCTGAATGGAGACTACAGAAGGTGAATTTGTATCAGGGGTCTCCAGTTCATCTTCCAGGCACCTGACTCTTAGGGATGGGGTCTAATTAGGCATTAATGAGATGGAGATTTGAGAGAGAAAAATGCCAATTTGATTTCATGGCACTTCTGCCCAGCAATACAGAGGTCTAAGGAAGATTTCATTTGTGTCTGGGTGAGAGAACTGTGTTCCTGAAATATTTAGTTTTGTTTTTTAACTTTATCAGGCTAAGCCAGAGATTTGTATAATCACATTGTGATTTATCCCTATGGAAAAAAAATTCTACAGCTCCCACTACGCGCCACCGATACATTCCCCGATTTCTGAAATGCAGGGAAAGAAGCTCACATTAACACCAGGTGCCATGCCAGGGTGCTCATTGCTTCACCCACCATTTGCCAAGTTACCTAAAACTACTGGCTTATCCAAGACACAGGGAACTTTTCTGTGCTACATTAGAGTAGAGCATATATTTAAATATGAAAGAGATCATTCAAAATTCAAAGACAACAGAATTAAATGAGGGGTAAAAAAGTTGTATGCCTTTGCCAGAACAAGTTAGTTTGGTATCCCCATACTTGGGTGAGAGCCAGCCCCTCAACCAGGGGAATCTGTGCTCTACTTACTTGCAAATCTCCCGGTGAAATGCTGCTCCCTTGAAACACACTTGGAGCTAAGTGGATGGCCCCTCGAAGAGAAAACAAAGAGAACAAAAAGGAAGTTTCTTGGTAGTGTCTGGCCATCCCCGCTCTGCTAGCCTCCTCATCTATGCCACATCTTCACAAACCTCCGCTCTCAGAGGTGTCAGCTACTGCCTCTTCCCATCCCAAAAGGGTTTCAGAAAGCCTGAGGGGCATTCGATTTCGGCAGGTCCACAAACAGCATCTAAAACAGAGGTTCTGTGAGGCCAACAAGGCTTCAGGCTACCCTTTGGGAGCCTGGCACAGAACAAGGTCTCCTTTCACTTGGCCCTCCTTTGCTAATACAAGGCTGCTTGGCTGGGTCCAGCACCCCATGGGGCAAATGTTCAGGCCAAGAATAGTCTTCATTCTTCCCATGAAGCTTCCAAAGAAGCTTCTTCTAAAGAACACAGGAAATTGTCAGCCCCTGACTATTTTCTGCTGAAAATGGCTGACACTAAACTTTGAACATTCTATGGATTAATCCCAAATTACAGGAACCAAGTTTGCTTGAAAAACAGCAAAAGTTTTCGTTAAAGATGAGACACTTTAAAGATGACAAACCATCTCGGCATTACTTACAAAGAATGACCTATTTTATAACTCCAATTACTAACACCTTTCCTCTTTTGACCAAAGTTACCGTATTTTCATGGAATTAACTCCAAAAGACTATCTCTGTGCACAAAGAAGCAGATCCAGAGACTTATCATGGCACTATGCACTTTCCTAAAAATAAACTGTCACTAAAACTGAGAAGAAATAATACTTTTTGGTCTGTCATGACCCCAGCAGATTATCACATTCTCAAGGTCCGGACACCTTAATGTGTGCAGTCACAATGTAATACTCCAAACAGCAAAGGCATGGGGCCCATTTTATAGCTGAGGAAACATCCAGAAAAGTTACATACCCAATTCACAGAGTTGGGGTATAAACTGAGACAATTAGTGTGTCCGGTGCTTTCTGCTTCTCCAGGCTGCCTGGTGGCCAGCTGCCCCTCTTAATTAGGGAGCATCTGCTCTGTGCTAACAACTCCGTAGAAGATCATGCTTCAGAAATGTGGCAGTGTAGCAGACCAGGTGCTAGTAAGGCATAAGATTTACACACAGGCCCTGGTGTCACCAAGACCAGTTCAAACTCTGGTTCTGCCAGTTACCACCTATTGAATAAACTACTAAATATTTTAAACCCTCGGTTTCCTCATCCTTTTGCAGATGAGGAAGCTGAGGGTTTACAATGCTTTGTAACTTGTTCAATTATTAGATAACATATTAAGTTATCTTAATAGATAACTTATCCAATTGTTATCTATTAAGGATTAAATGATGATAACACATGTAACTACTTAGGTTACCGTCTGGAACAGGACAGTTATGGGAAATTGTTATTATAAAAGGGGCAAGTAAAATTCTTAATGAAGTATAAGGACTTACATTTGGAAGGTTTTTATTAGAAAGGACCTCAACTTACTGAGGTGGCAAATTTTTCTTTCAAATCAAATAGGACACCACAGCAGTCTTCACAAGGACCTTCCTTGGTGATTCAACAGTAACTATTCACTATTCACATACTACTTAGATCAATGGCCTCCAAGGTGTAGAGTAACAATTCATTGGGGCTTAGGAAAAGAGTGCTGACCTTTTTGTTTTACTCTTTCAAATTTTCTTTCATAATGTTCACATTACTGTAGCAGTATATTTGTTGACACATATTTTCATTGACTAATACATATAGTTATGGACACATGCTCAAAAATATTCTCGTAAGGAAACAGCATCAGGTTTGGAGACCATGATCTAGATAACTTTCTGAGTCAACATTTTGCTCCTGACGCATTTGTGGCTATCAAGCCATCTTTCCTTTTTTCCCCCTCAGCTACCATATTCTGACTTCTACTCCGAGATTAGTTTCTCCAAGAGGATAAAACATATTAAGATGCGGTGGGTCAGAATGTGCAGGTGGTAATGTGACACCAGCTAACGAATCCGAGAGGCATGGGTCTGTATCTCCTCAGCTTTCAAGATTACAGCCTGAGCTACACAGAAATAAGCTGTGTCCGCTTTATTAGCAACTTCACAACTTGCTTCTGAACCTGATAAGGAGGCAATGATATCCCATTCCACTAGGTGGCAGCAAAACTCTACCCACAAGGTGCCCAGGTGGTTCACTGGTATTAGCAGTGCTTACTTGTTTGGCCCCACTTAATTAGCAGAAAGACAGTGGCTAACAGGATACTTCAATGACATAATGCCTCTGACAGTGGAGAACAGACACTGCCATGTTGCTTTCTACAGGCTGGCCTTTCCTTAGGCCTACCTGAATTTTACATGTATTGTGAATGATCCTTTCAGAAATCCACAGGCCAAATAGCAAAAGAGCCTTCTAATATACTTAAGCCTGGAGTCAACAATCAAAAGACCTAATAAAGTTACATAGATCCTACATCAGATGCAGGTGAAACCCCGGGTAGGCCATGGATAAAGACTTCTGAAAGTTTTCATTAGGATGGTAGAATAATGAATGTGTCTTACAAATTTGTTATTATAATACATAGAATTTTGAAATAATATTTTCCAGAAGCAGTAGTACTTAACCAGTTAGGCAGGCAGTCTGTATTAATTTTTTACCTTTGCATTCTCCAAATTCAGTAGGTTGTTCTTAGCCTCCCTAAAACCAAACATTTTTGGCTAGAGGTGTTAACCCAATCTCTCAACACAAAAACTGAAAAAAATAAATTAAAAACACCCAAACAACAATCTCTATTGACTTATAATTATGCCCTCTGCTTAGGTCATTAATTTTAAAAAGTAAATAGGGTAAAACATTTCAAGATAATAAACTGGGCTACATTAATTACAATTAAATTATGCATTATGCTAAAATCAACACCATTTGACCTTGAGAAATGACACCACCCTCTCTCCAGTTACAAAAAATTCAGTTTCCAGGGACTTGAGAGTATACCTAATCTGAATGAGTTAGAAACTGTTCTCAGAGGCTAAGCATGATGGCTCATGCCTGTAATCCCAGAACTTTGGGAGGCTCAGGTGGGTAGATCACTTGAGCTTAGGAGTTCGAGATCAGCCTGGGCCACATAATGAAACACCATCTCTACAAAAAATACAAAAACCAGCCAGGCATGGTGGTGCACACCTGCAGTCCCAGCTACTCAGGAGGCTGAGGCAGAAGGACTGCTTGAGCCCAGAGGGTTGAGGCTGCAGTGAGTCATGTTTGTGCCACTGCACTCCAGCCTGGGCAATGAAGCAAGACCCTGTCTGGAAAAAAAAAATTGTTCTCAGAAAAATAAGCATACAAATGAGAGATAGAAATGAATAGAGATATATGGTATCTCTTAAATTAGAAAATCAGCACATATGCATTCTAAATGAGACAAGCATATAAGAGATGTCATCATAGAAGAGACAAACTCAAGTTGAAAAATTTCTTCCCAAACATACTCTACTTGTACATTGACTGTAGAATATTTAAGACCCCACACTCTATTACATCACAACATGGTTTATTATGTGAATTTTTTACAATACAAACAAAAATTACAGAAATGCAATATATGAATACAGCTAAAAGCAGAATGGTGACTTTGTTTCTCTTCAAGAGGCTGTGATTCCCATTTCTAGTAAAATAAAGAGACTGCATATAGATAGAAACAGGTTGGTCATTAGCTTCACAATTTTGCCTAGAAATGATATATAAATGCATTTTTCTCCTTGCTACTTACCATAAAGTGTAAAAAGGGAGTTAAAGCAAAGTTTCCTTGTTGGTTCCTACCATAGGAAAGATGCTATATTCTATTTTAGCAGGGCAAACATATGGAAAATATCTAAATCAAATGTTATTACAAAAATTAAGCAGTAATGAGATTCTGGCTAAAGAGGGCACTAAATGAGAATAATATATATTTAAAGAATCTAAAACAAACAAAAAGAGGTTGTTATAAAAAAGCTCTAGGTGCACTGTAAGCAAATAGGCTTTTTTTCCCCCATGTGTATTTTTAAACAATGGAAGTGTCAAAAAATAGGGTCAACTGTGTTAGACTAAATTATATTATTGTATATGCTGCATTGAATGGAACCTTTGTATTATAATTATCATAGAGAAGCACAGTTTGCATCATATTATAGCAATTTATCCTCAATGAAAACCTTCCAGAGTCTTTTTATTTTGGAAAATCCTGTAAACGATCAAACCACCAGAACATGACTGTACAACAGTAAAATGTTCTCTTGCATTAAACTGAATATATCTGTTTAATAAAAAAAGAAAATGTAGGAAAGCTACTTAGAACTCTTACTTTCTAAGTACACAACACCCTAGACAATTCAAGGCATCTTAATCTCTATCAAGAAGAACAAAAAAAAATAATTTTTGTCATGCTGTTAAATCCATCATACGGATAAAACTGGTGCAAACTGGTCAAACGGATCCAACAATGATGTCCAAGCTGGCATATTGGTAACTAATACGTAACTGGCGGTCAATAGAGAGTTTAAAGGATCTTCCCTTTCTTCTTGTTCTTTTCCAAGGTTCTAAATAATGAAAGGAAAATAATCAAGATGAATGACCATTTTATAAACATGATAGACAACATGATAACAATAGCTAACCCAATTACAACAATGTTGGGATTTTCAGATTACTACTTTTTCATTTAAAAAAATTACAAGATTTAGAAGTAAACAACTAAGACAATGTTAATCTATAATAGTATTTTCTTGGACAATCAAATATTTGACAAAATTCCAGGATAAGCAGTAAAAAATATGGCAAACCCCATTTTAATATACAAGAACAATTCTTCCCAAATAAAACAGCACAAACTGAAAAATATCAACTGGCATCAAACAGGGTGTTCTTCTCCCCCACTGTCATCTGCATTCTGAAGTGTGACTGCTTTTACAAATCTATTTTCCTATTATTTGGGGAAAATGTTAACAGTAGGCTAGTGTAGTAGAGCAAATGTCAAATCCAAAAATGTTTAGTAGTGAGGATAAATTATAGAATCCTTATAGGAATGCCACTTTTCAGTTTTAAATGAAACTATGAAGGAAAAGAAAACCAAGGTACAAATATTTTTTAATTGTGTATAAATTAAGAGAAAATAACTGATTAGCTGTATTGGAAAGTAAATATCTAACATTTTGTCTTAAGAATTTTGTCATATAAACATAATTCAACACAATTAAAATGTACCCCTAAATATGTAATAGATTTTGAAGCAATGTTCCCTTTGTATGCCAAAAATTGAAAACAACCCTTATGTCCAACAATTGGGAGGAGGAGGTAAGAAATCCAATTATGGTGAGTTAACTGGGGAGAATGTTATGAAGTTGCTAAATCATAATTATGAGGATTAAGTCATGGAAAATGTACTGAAAAAATACTGCTAATGGACACAGGCTGTATTCATCCATATACAAATATTTATCCATGAAAACCATTGTTTGGAATGCATGATAATGGGTGATGACTTTTTAAGTGTTATTCTAATGTTTTTTAAATAATTAGGAAAACAATTCTTTAAAACATTAATACACACATTTCTTAGTAATCTGCTATTAGTTACCTCGAAGATTCTGTTGTTCTGAAACACATTGAGCTTCCCAGTTTGATTTCTCATCCTCAAACTGACGACATTTTTCCTCTAATTCTTTGTGCTGTGCTCCCAAATTCTTTTTCATTTGCTCATGGTGCCACTGGAGCTAAATCACAGCACAATATATAAAACAAAACTATTTAAGAAATCAGAAGCAGAAGTATGCTTCATCCAGACATCCTAATGATAAGAATAGGCACTGAATAGTCCTGTTGTAAATTCGGAGTATTACCTAGAAAGCACTGTCAAGGACTCCTCCTATTTTAGGACCTGCCACCCAAAACGCCAGTGACCCAAGACAATAATCTCGGGAAACGGGGGGCAGGGCGGGGGGTGAAGCAACAAACTTAACAGTATGTAGTACTTTATAATGGAAAATTACTATCTTATCTCATTTTTCTTTAATCACAAATATGTTGGAGGCTGGGCAGTGAAGACCTCACTGTTCTCATTGTACAGATGAGGAAATAGTTGCAGAATTTAAGTGACTTGCCCAAGACTGCTAGCCAGAAAGTGGAAGAACCAGGACTTGAATAAGCCTCCAAGTGTAGAAAGCTAAGACAAGTGAAAAGAAAGCAGGTAGTTTAGGACTCTAAGAGCTCAAAGACAGCAGTGAAGTACTCTGATTCCTGTAAGCAGTGGTTCTCAGACACTGGTCTTCATTCAAGTCACCTGGGATGTTTGTTAAAAATATAGACTCCTGTAAGGAGTAAGGAAAGGATCCAGTTTCAGCTTTCTACTTATGGCTAGCCAACTTTCCCAGCACCATTTATTAAATAGGGAATCCTTTCCCCATTTCTTGTTTTTCTCAGGTTTGTCAAAGATCAGATGGCTGTAGATGTGTGGTATTATTTCTGAGGACTCTGTTCTGTTCCATTGGTCTATATCTCTGTTTTGGTACCAGTACCATGCTGTTTTGGTTACTGTAGCCTTGGTAGTATAGTTTGAAGTCAGGTAGCGTGATGCCTCCAGCTTTGTTCTTTTGACTTAGGATTGTCTTGGCAATGTAGGCTCTTTTTTGATTCCATATGAACTTTAAAGTAGTTTTTTCCAATTCTGTGAAGAAATTCATTGGTAGCTTGATGGGGATGGCATTGAATCTATAAATTACCTTGGGCAGTATGGCCATTTTCACGATATTGATTCTTCCTATCCATGAGCATGGTATGTTCTTCCATTTGTTTGTGTCCTCTTTTATTTCACTGAGCAGTGGTGGATTAGAGACTTAAATGTTAGACCTAATACCATAAAAACCCTAGAAGAAAACCTAGGTAATACCATTCAGGACATAGGCATGGGCAAGGACTTCATGTCTAAAACACCAAAAGCAACGGCAACAAAAGCCAAAATTGACAAATGGGATCTCATTAAACTAAAGAGCTTCTGCACAGCAAAAGAAACTACCATCAGAGTGAACAGGCAACCTACAAAATGGGAGAAAATTTTTGCAATCTACTCATCTGACAAAGGGCTAATATCCAGAACCTACAAAGAACTCAAATTTACAAGAAAAAAACAAACAACCCCCTCAAAAAGTGGGCAAAGGATATGAACGGACACTTCTCAAAAGAAGACATGCATACAGCCAACAGACACATGAAAAAATGCTCATCATCACTGGCCATCAGAGAAATGCAAATCAAAACCACAATGAGATACCATCTCACACCAGTTAGAATGGCAATCATTAAAAAGTCAGGAAACAACAGGTGCTGGAGAGGATGTGGAGAAATAGGAATACTTTTACACTGTTGGTGGGATTGTAAACTAGTTCAACCATTATGGAAAACAGTATGGCAATTCCTCAAGGATCTAGAACTAGAAGTACCATATGACCCAGCCATCCCATTACTGGGTATATACCCAAAGGATTATAAATCACGCTGCTATAAAGACACATGCACATGTATGTTTATTGCAGCACTATTCACAATAGCAAACACTTGGAATCAACCCAAATGTCCATCAGTGACAGACTGGATTAAGAAAATGTGGCACATATACACCATGGAATACTATGCATTCATAAGAAAGGATGAGTTTGTGTCCTTTGTAGGGACATGGATGCAGCTGGAAACTATCATTCTCAGCAAACTATCACAAGAACAGAAAACCAACCACCGCATGTTCTCACTCATAGGTGGGAACTGAACAATGAGATCACTTGGACTCAGGAAGGGGAACATCACACACCGGGGCCTATCATGGGGAGGGGAGAGGGGGGAGGCATTGCATTGGGAGTTATACCTGATGTAAATGACGAGTTGATGGGTGCAGCACGCCAACATGGCACAAGTATACATATGTAACAAAGCTGCACGTTATGCACATGTACCCTAGAACTTAAAAGTATAATAATAATAAAAAAAAAAAAAAGAAAAAAAAATATATAGACTCCTGGACCTTACTCAGATGTACTGAATTAGAATATCTGGGTGTTCATGGGCAGCGGCTATGGGGGACAAAGGGCTAGAGGATCAGCGGGGAGGGGGCAGGGCACAGCCAGGCCAGGTCCGGGGGCTCCGCATGCTGCAGCTATCCCGGGGCGCCCCAGCCGCTGCCTTCGCTGCCGAGCAGTGGGGAGCTGAGCGGGGGACCTAATCCGAGCCAGCCGGTGGGCCTCCAGGAGGTGGCGGCGCAGGGAGGGGCCCAACGTGTGCATGTGGCCCCTGCGGCCGCCAAGGCACCACTGGGGGCGCTGCCTTGGTAGCCCTGGCCCCCGGGCCGGACAGCGGCGGCCCAGGACCACGTGTCTACTTTCAGAGCCCCACTGGGGCCACGGAGACGGCCCAGTGAGGCGCCATGGGAAGGTCACTGTCAAGTATGATGGCACGGAGCAACAGAAGCGCCTCAACCTAGAGGAGTGGATCCTGGAGCAGCTCACGCGCCTCTACGACTGCCAGGAAGAGGAGATCCCAGAACTGGAGATGGACATGGATGAGCTCTTGGACATGGAGAGGGACGATGCCCGGGCTGCCAGGGTTAAGGAGCTGCTGGTTGACTGTTACAAACCCACAGAGGTCTTCATCTCTGGCCTGCGGGACAAGATCCGAGGCATGCAGAAGCTGAGCACACCCCAGAAGAAATGAGGGTCCCCGACCCAGGCGAACGGTGGCTCCCACAGGACAATCGCTGCCTCCCAACCTCGTAGCAACAGCAATACTGGGGAACCCTGCAGCCAGGCCTGGTGCCATAAGCAGGGCTCTTCGTGCCCCTGGCCCAAGGGTCTCTTCCCCTGCCCCCTCAGTTTTCCACTTTTGAGGTTTTTTATTGTTATTAAACTGGTGGGACTTTTTGTGTTTTTATATTGACTCTGCAGCGTGGGCCCTTTTTAGCTAGGATCTGCCTTTGGCGCAACTAAAAAAAAAGAATATCTGGGTGTTAAGTCTGGAAATGCGGATTTTCAACAAGTTACAGTGATTGTAATGCAAGTGGTCCTTCTTCCGCTGTGTATTAATGCTGTAAAGAATGCTGACTGAGAGGTGGGAAAACAGTCATGCAAAGCAACTGAAGAAACAAAGAGCTTTACGTCCAAGAGATCATTAAATAATTTCATTTAGGCGCAAGTCAATCCATTTCTGAAAAAACAGTCACCAAATTTTAAAAATCAGATTAAATCCTACTATGCCAAATACCCAAGGGCTATTCAAAACCTTCAGTTATCCAGGAATTATGTTCTGTTACAGATTTTACTACACTGGTGAGTTAACATCTTGAATTTGGATTATAATATAATTTTGCATACAATTTGTTTTCTTTTTTGCAAGCCCGAAGTGACTTCAGATTTATTCCTATTTCAATTATTTCATGCAATTCCTACAAAACAAAATCACCTAAGACACATTTAAGCAAACATGAGTCAAATCTGGTGAAATCTTCCTGATGACAGCAAACAAGTTACTAAGAAAATGTCAGAAATTAGGAACATAAGAAAATGTCTCTAGTTATTATTTTTTTAATGCAAGGGAACCCCAATATGTCACATGTAATTACCTTTTGTGTTAACTGCATGTAGATAAAGGTACAGGTCACAATCTCTCTCTTAAGAAACCCATGGGGTCAGATGCCTTTCAAAGTTCAACATTTTTCAGTTATTAAAATGACAACACTGCTTAGAAAGGAGCATATACTATGTTTATAAAACACCTCCTGGGCTATCTGGGGCAACAAGTATAATCAAACACATTACTTTTTTTTTCAGTAAAATATATAAATATTCACAATATGTAGGATTAAAACTTAGTTCATGTTAGGGTTTGCAGTTTTCAGAGCTTTTTCCATTCTGAAACTGTGAAAAACAGGACTGTAGACCTATCTAGCAATTAGCAGCAAACTTAAAAATTAACTGGGTTTAAATGCTGGCATACTCAGTTAATTTATCCTTCTTCTCACCTATAAAGGGGAGATGGGCAATAAAATTCTTGTAGGGCTGTGGTGTGCACTAGATGACACAATAAATGAAAGATGCTTGGTGCTGTGGCTGATGTACTGTGCTGCTGGCTGTGCCCCAAACAAATATTTCCAGCATAATGAATTTAAGAAGAAACTGTATTAAGGCTAAAAGGGTTTCTTTACCTATTTATGTATTTACATGTATCATATTTACATAATATATATCATGATCATATACATGATTTGCAAACTCATTACCACAGGGATGTTGGTAAACACACTCTAGATGTGGTTTCATAAAAGACAAAGCATCTAGAATGGGCATGCCTAATTCTCTAATGGCTTAGAGCATTAGTGGGAACTTGGCCCAGAGTTCTTCACGGGTTCTTTAAAATGTTAACATTCCATCCTTCAAAGAGTAGTTCTCACCATATGCCCGGGGCTCTAAGACGCTGCTGGTGCTACACAGGCTCCGGGGCTGCGGTTGCCACACTAAGGCCTCTGCCGCCTGTTCCGGACACTTGGGACACGCAAGTCCCCATCCCCGCTCACTGCAGCTTCAATCTCCCAGGCTTTCTTTGAGGGTGTTCCCTCAAAGAAAGAGGCCCAAAGCTCTCCCCTGCAAAAAAAAAAAAAAAAAGCCAGAAAGGAATGGAGGAGGCTCCCCAGAAATCCACAGCATCTGCAGGACATCCTCACAGCCCTCCAGGAACAGGCAGACAGGCCAGTGTTGCTGGAGTCGGCCCCTGGCTCCCGGGGTTCCCCCAGGCCAGCCCCTGAGCTGGGAGACTGCTGAGGCCCCTATCACCTGAGCCCCACTCCGGTCCCCCGCTAGACTGCATCTACACAATCCAAGGTGAGCGTGAAGGCTGGCTGGGGGCTCAGGACCCAAACAGCCCCTCAGGTGAGCCACAGAGGATGGTCCACGGGCAGTGCCAGGCCTCAGGCGGCCCAGGGCAGAGTAAGCAGCTTTGTGGCAGTGTGGTGTGTCAGCGAGGAGAGCGTTCCGTGTCCCGTTGGCTGGGGCTGGGACCAGGGCACGCAGGAAAAGGCTGTGCAGCCAGGAGGGCCTCCTTCCGGATTTGCTCCTGGGCACACAGCCCTGTGTCTAGGGGCCTCCCAGGGTGATGTCTAAAGTCCCTGGCAGCTGTGGTCCTGAAGAGAGGCCCACCCCACAGTACGACCTGAAGACACGTGAGCAGGAGCCACCAGTAGGTGGGCGCCAACCCTGAGAGTGCACAGGGGAGTGTGGGCGCGGGAAGCCAGCCTAGGGATGGCGTCTGCACCCCCAACACGGAAGTCTCAGCCCTTTCTTTTCTCTCAGTGGGCGCCCGGCAGCAGCGACTGCCTGCGAGATGGGCGGAAGGGAAGGCCGTGGCCGACCCCACTCATGGAAAGAACACAGGCACAGGCCGGGACGATACATCAAGCTCGCGCCCACGGCCCTCATATGTCCACGAAGACCATGAAGCACCAGCCCGACCAGCGGCATGGTGACATGGATACTGTAGATAAGCAGCTCGTTCACCAGGAGGAAGTCCACACGCCAGCGGCCCAGCAGCAGCAGCAGCAGCAGCAGCAGCACCCACAGCTTGCGCTGGAAGCGCAGCAGGACGCAAACGCCCAGGCACTGCAGGCAGAAGAGGGCGGCCAGCGGGCCCCAGAGCGCCATGGTGAACAGGCTGCAGCTGAAGTAGAGCAGGAAGTGGATGAAGCCATACAGCCAGCGCGTCTTGATGCACACGTGGAAGTTGTACTTGACGCGGGCCAGGTGGGAAACGCGCAGCGGCACGCAGATCGCATGCAGGCAGGGGGTGTGCGGGCCGCGGAAGGAGCGTACCCGCCGCGGGATGGGCATGACCGGCACTGGGTCCCAGAGGCATCCAGGCGACGGTCTCAGCGTAGGGGTCATGGGTGCCTAGCCCTCGGAGCCCGCAGCTGAGCCTCGGGTGGTAAGTGTCGCGGAGGCGCCAATGTCCTGAACCTCCGGGCCGGCCGGCGATGATGGGGGCCAGGCCTGCGGGCGCCCCTGTCCCTCGCGGCTCCGTGCGCAGGGCAGCCGCATGCTGTCGGGGTGCGCCGCTGGGGGTGCTGGCGGGGCAGCTGCGGCGGTGGTTCACGTGGCCCCGGCTAGGGTGGCCCCGCGGGGTAAGGGGCGCCCTGGCGCAGGGGCTGGAGGCGTTTAGCCCAGCGTGGGAGCCATAGCGCCCTCACTCAATGGCCACTATAGGGTGGCCTCACGCCCCCTCCACCCACACCTACCAATCCGCGCTTCCCTTCCCCCTGCTCCGGGCCTGCGCTGGGAGTCCCGGACTCGACGCTTCTCGAGGGCCTATAATTTTTAATTATAACAAATTTATGTTGAGAAAACTTCATACTGAAATCACTGATTTATTTTGGGATTACCCATAGTTTTTTCCTACTATTCTCAGACTATCTATCAGACTACTGTTCTATGGATTCTTATGTTAAGTTTATCCTTTTCTCCATCTTTTCTTTCTTGCCACCTACCGAAGGAAATGTCTCCAAGGTCTTTTTGATTAATAGAAACTAAATGTATAACTCGACATCTAGAAGGGTTTCAATATAGCAGATATGTCTGCTGGGATATTTTGTCATTGCCCTGCCCAATGTCGCAACACTAGGAGTTACCCTGATACTGCATTATAAATAAGGCCCAACCCTGTTAGCAAAAATATCACATTCCCTAATTTTCTGTCCTTTTACTGTGTGTAATTTATCGAGGCATGTCTTTAGTTCAAAAAAGGTTATTTCCCTCTTTTTCATTCATACACAAGTCTGGTCAATTGCTATTATCCTAACACTAGTTTTTGTGCATACATTCACCCCAAACTCTCATCTTTAGTGTTCTTATGCCACCGGTATAGAATGGCTTATAATTTTATTTTTCACAATTCACACTTGTTCATTATAACTTTAATAATTCATTATAAGTATTCTATTATGCTGTCCTACCTAATACACTAGTGTCCAAGCACTTATGTATTGAAGTCTGTATTATTTTATTATAAACACAGTGCTTCTAGAAATTTCTCCATTTTGTTACACTAGGGTATTAATTTTTAAAAAATATGTATAAGAAAGTTATCGATAAATTTTACCGAAGATACTATTTAAAAAGGAATACAATGTCTGCTAAGAGATGGAATATTGTACTGATTACCTCAGCTTCAGAATGCTTCAGTTTTTGAACTTTTTCTTTGACCTTCATCTCAAACTCCTGCTCCATCTCCATCTTCTTCATTTTAGCGACATGCTCCCTTCTTTCTTCTTCCATCTGTGCCAGAGGGCTCCTGTCATGAATATTAAGGGTAATCATTAAATGTCTGTGAATACTATGAAAGAGCTAATGAAAACAAATGAGATGCTATATATGTATGTATGCCATTGTTAATATATTTATAACCTAGAACTTCTTTCCATGATATTTCACGTATAAAACTTACCAAAAAAATGTAAAAAACAAAGATGTTCTTTAAACTTACTGCATATCAAATCTAAGGATGATGACATACCAAATAAACTGTAGAAGGAAAATGGGGAAAAAAATTCCCAAAATACATTCACAGAACAAAATATCAGAAGAAAATCATTTGATTTTGTTCTTTAAACATTTTAACATGAAAAACAGAAAATGAGTAATGAAGTTAACATATGTAGAATACTTTTAGTTTTACCTAAAATGTCAAGTGTTACAATCTCTTCTAAGCTACTAACACCACAAAAACGAGCAATATTAGTATTAATTTTGGTAACTGAACTGATACGCTGGAAACAACTACTAGTCAATACCTAGAACGCTATTTAGGTATACAGAATATTTCTAGGCCTCTTATGATAACTTCAATGCTCTTGAAAATTCATTCAACTTGGCCAGGTGCGGTGGCTCACACCTGTAATCCCAGCACTTTGGGAGGCGGAGGCGGTTGGATCACAAGGTCAGGAGATCAAGACCATCCTGGCTAAGATGGTGAAACACTGTCTCAACTAAAAAAAAAAAAAAAAAAAAAATACAAAAAATTAGCCTGCCGTGGTGACGGGCGCCTGTAGTCCCATCTACTCGGGAGGCTGTGGCAGGAGAATGGCATGAACCTAGAAGGCGGAGCTTGCAGTGAGCTGAGATAGCGCCACTGCCCTCCAGCCTGGGCGACGGAGAGAGACTCCGTTTCAAAAATAATAATAATAATAATTCATTCCACTTAAATATTTCACTGTCTTAAGTTTTAAAGATGTTCAATGATTTAAAACACACACACATACTTTAGAGATAATCAGGAGCAAATATTTTGTTAATAATTATTTTTTAAATGCCAAAATATAGACATAAGCATAGTTAAATTAAAAAAAAGTTCTCTCTGTTGACATTAAAGTCCATGGACTCAAATCTCTTTGGACAATTGTGTTCAAACCTTTTCACACTGAGATATATTTACAGGTGGGATTTATGTTAAGGCTGAATACTTACAGAGACACAAGAGAATGCCAAAGTACCTAGTGCTTTCATCCCAGGAGCAGAAAGAGAAGTGGGCTCTTTGCTTTGAGAATCTCGGAAAATTATTCAATACCCTGGGACAAATTAAATGCGGTAGATCCTTCTTTGAATTTGTTAATAAAGCACACTTGTTTTGTCTCCATAAAAACAGGCTTTGACCATTGAGGTTTATATTTTAAATGGGTAAATTTTATTGTAATACACTAATTTTAAGAAAAGAATTAACTCATGGCTTAAAAACAAAAACCAGACCTTGGATTTCACCCATAACTTTAAGGCTGGTCATTTCAACCCTGATTTGACATACTCTTATTATGGTGTCTTTTCTCTTTATTTGGCTAAATATTTCTGACCATCATAGCAATCTTCTTTTCTATCAATGAAACAGGCAAGAGAGGTAGATAGAAAATGTTAAAAACAAAACAAAAAAGACGGAATATTGGCTACTAGTTTTTCTTAATGAAGATGATCTGTTTTTGCAATTGTGTAAATTAGAATAAAATGTTGTTTAACTCAAGGGTATTTCTTCACTGAAAGAAAACTTACTTCTACATGCAAACCTGCCATATATTTTTTCAATTAAGCAATGAATCAAAAGTTCTAAAAATGAAACTAACCAGGCATATTAAAACAAGAACCTGCATTTTAAAAGTAGAGTCAGCTGAGACCGGGCTACGTGGCTCACGCCTGTAATCCCAGCACTTTGAGAGGCCGACGCGGTGGATCATGAGGTCAGGAGATCGAGATCATCCTGGCCAACACGGTGAAACCCTGTCTCTACTAAAAATACAAAAAATTAGCTGGGCACGGTGGCGGACGCCTGTAGTCCCAGCTGTACTCCGGGGGCTGGGGCAGGAGAATGGCCTGAACCTGGGAGGTGGAGCTTGCAGTGAGTGGAGATCGCACCACTGCACACCAGCCTGGGCGACACAGCGAGAATCTGTCTCAAATAAATAAATAATAAAAACAAGTAGAGTCAGCTGAAATACATTTTTAAGTGTAAATATCATTTTTTGTTTTGTTAAAAGTTGATGAGATCCTTAATATATGTCGCACATTAATGGCAGGTGTTTTTAATACAGTTGCCTCTGATCTCTGGAGCACACACACTGTCAGTGACTGCCCTCAAACAGCATACCAAATGTGTGTTTGTGTTTGCCAGCATTCTTCCAGTGAAATTTGTTACATTTTCAAAGAATCTATAATTACCACTGTCCCGTAACACCCCAAAAATCTTTTTTAGGCTCTAGAAAAGAAATAATCTAAAAACAATTTTTAATTGCTAACCTTAAGAACTGAATATGTATATTTAAGCAACTTGATATTATTTAACAATATAATTGATTGTAAATACATTAAATTAGAAATCTGAGATAATTAAGTATCTATTCCTACTTATATAACTTATCTATAAAATGTTTATTTTACTTTATCCTTGGGACGGAGCAGGTATTTTGGCACCTAAATTATTATTTAAATAACTCCAGGGGGAAAACAAGAGACTGCAGAGAAAACATGCAATGATGTTTCAAAATCTTCTTTTAGGCCAGGCACAGTGGCTCAATGCCTGTAATCTCAGCACTTTGGGAGGCCAAGGCAGGCAGACTTGTGAGTCAGGAGTTCAAAACCAGCCTGGACAACATGGTGAAGTCCCATCTCTACTAAAAGTACAAAAATTAGCCAGAGGTGGTGGCGCACACCTGTAATCCCAGCTACTTGGGAGGCTGAGGCAGGAGAATTGCTTGAACCCAGGAGGCAAAGGTTGCAGTGAGCCAAGATCATGCCACTGCACTGCAGCCTGGGTGACAGAGCAGGGCTCTACCTGGAAGGGAAAAAAATAAAAAATAAAAACTTTTAAATTCAAAATTTAAGTATTAAAAATCCCTGTATAGTAAAACTGCTATGTCTTTGCAAAAACAATCCCCTGCCTTACATGCCTTCAACTGTATCAAATCTAAAGGAACAAAAATTAGCGATTTAGCACATTTAAAGTGAAGCATGCTAAAAGCTTTCACAATTAAATTATTAAGGTACGTGCTCTAATTAAAAAATTTACAGTAAAATTCACTAAAGCTAATTTATTTCCCAAATTATGTTCGTAATCATTACACTAAATAACTATGAAAATAAATATGCTGTGCAATTATCTTCTGAAAGTCTGTTCAAAGTGCTAAACCTGCTAAATGTGTGTACTTTCTAAAAGAAATCTGCAATATTTAACAGTTAAGATACTGTAAGTTTTTTAGGCTTGTAAAAATAATCCCACCAAATATACTCAAATACTGTGAAAAAATGTTCATGCATAATTAAAATGAATTTTTTCAAGTCTCTCACCAGTAAAAATCTTTCAAATTTTTAATTTTTAAATTAACCCCTCACTTCTAGTCATCTTTATTAATTTTCAGAAAATTGAAACAAAAAATTGTGCTTACAATATAGAAAATGTAGGGAGATCACTTTTTGTCTTCACATTTACTGTTTTTTTCCAAGTAAAAACTTTTATTAAATGGCTGGAAAAACCATTTAAGTTATATCATTGCCTGCCTGCTTTTTAATAGGAAACTTTTACCCACACACATATAGTAGTAAAGCTTATAAATCTATCAGCGAAATTAAAAATCCAGACAAAGAAATGAAAAAAGCCTAGTAAAACAAGCAAAAAAAAAATAGTTACAACATAACCCGAATATGAAACTGAATCCCCAAAGATTTAGCTCCTTCTAGGGTTGTCTTCATAAGGTTAAAATTCCTGTAAGCACACCCCTTCATGTGACCAATATGAGAATTACAGCCACCACATAAGGATGACCTAGTCAAGTTCTACTTTGCTGCACTACACATGACCCACATTTGGAATGTAATAAAAGACAATCATGTTTCATTTAGATTATGTGTGGTGGTCTTTCCTAAAAACCACATGAAGCTAATAGATTTACATACTTTTGCTCCAGTGATTAGTAGGTCACTATGTGCAAAATTTTCCAAAGGAATTTCACTTAAATAATTTCAAAGATCAATAAAAATTTTGAGTAATAATTGTTGCCAACATCTTGTTTGGCCAAGTACAAGTATTAAAACCAAACATATCATTATAATTTTATGAAAGGATACTTGAATAAAGAGTAAAAGATATAACTGAATAAGTTCATTTTTTTTGAAACAACTTGAAATTTTCAGAAAATTGTCTTCATTTCTATTTAGATCAATGAAAACTCTTGGCATGTATCAAGAATTCTGAGGATCTGCCTTTGAAACCTGTATTTTTAGTCATTTACTTATAAAGTTTTCCCAAGATGACTGATGGAGAAGGTTATAGAGAACAGAAAAATAAATTAACATAAGGGAAAAAGAGACTAGGGTGTGCCCCAACTTGGAGCAAGATATCTGTTGTCACAATTGGTACCAATGATAAACCTCAGTCTGAAAAAGAGTCACCAATCAAATATGATTTAAAAGTAAAGGGTACAAGGAAGATCAAGGAAAAAGAAGGCAGATAAAACTTCAAGGAAGTTTAGCAAAAACAAAACAAAAACAACAACAAAAAAACAAGATGACCCTCCTCTTATTGGGGATCACTTCCTTTAAGAGATCAGCAATCTGGATATGATCAACTCTTCTCCCTTTCCTTTACAAACCTTTGCTGAATTTTCTTTGATTTGAGACGTTACCCTTCCTGTGGCTTTCAACCACCCACTACCCTCCATACAGGGATGCAAGATACATTCTCTAAGAATGTAAAAAGTACTTAGATGGCTCCATACTTTCTTTGTCAGAAACAGGTAATTACTGGATAGCTGCTAAGAACAGCATCCACTTCTCCAAATCTACCCTTGAGACAAATTATAGCTGACTGGACAAGTTCAGCTATTCTTCAGATTTAAGCCACACAATCTAATTCTTGTTTTAAGTCCCTCTAAAATAGAATTTTTCTAGGGCTATTGACATAACAGAAAGGCACATTTTCAGACATCTACACATATGTTTTTAATTTTTATCTCATGTTTCAATAGACTCTATAGTTTGCCCAAAACTACCTCAGAAAATTTAAATATAAGATAAATTGATCTATAGTCATGCATTGCTTAACAATGGGGATACATTCTGAGAAATTAATTTGTCATTGCGTGAACAACACAGAGTGTATTTACACAACCCTAGATAGTATAACCTACTACACACTTAGGCTCTATGGTATAGACATTATAATATTATGGGATCTTGTCATATATGCAGTCAGTCATTGACCGAAACATTGTTATGTGGCACGTGAATGTATTTTACTATTCACTGTCTAACATCTTTAAAGAGTTTAGCTTATATTCTAAAACTAAAGTGTGATTAGCATTTTGTGAAGCATACATCGCCAAAGATCAATTTAACTATAAATTTTCAATAGGTTCACCTTCCATTCCAAAGTTATTACAACTCTCAACCCCTCCCCACTACCACTGTCAAAGAATACATTGCTATGGAGAGTCAGTCGCATGAAAGCAATACAAAAGAACATTAAAAGAAGCCTAAACTCACACCTGTTTACTTCACCTAAACATTAGTCTTTCTTTTCAGTTATTCATGGATATGTATTGAGCTATGAGGAAAAGGACCTTACATCAGCTAAAGCACCATAAGTTGTAAATGATTTTTAAAGAAAAAATTAACAAAAATATTTTTTGAAATTGCTAACATTTTCAAGACAATGTAAGATACAACCAACAGATAAAACTTCTAAGTGATTTCTTTCAGATTCAGTATGTGTTATTCAATGAAGTAGTAATAATCTAATTTATCAAATCATATCAGATATCTATTCCAATTACAGCCATTCCCCAGTTGGCTTGATCTTCTAAAATGTTTATTTTCCTACTTATTAACATAAAATAAAATATGCTAGCTCCTGGGGCAATTTGCTTTTTAGTAATGCAAACATTTCTTTTTTTATTTGCATAGGCAAAGTATGGTCATGATTCCTCTTTTTAAGAGATATATTTCCAGTAGAATTCAACTATTTATGTTTTCACCTGGGATATAGTTTACCTCACGTAGCCACACAGTAGAATTTTGTATATGCAGAAAAAAACGTAATGATACTGTAAAGTTTACTATTTTTCCTGAATTATCTTACCTGCATCCAACAGCACTATTAAAAAGCCTTATATTTGAGACATGGGAACAAATAAACAATTCCTTGTGTCTACAACATAACAAATGTTTAAAAAATATATTGTTAAGTACATATATTTAACAAAAAATACGTACTGGTAGTATTTTCTTTTAACATACAAAATTATCAGTAGCTTTGTGTATGTGTTTCTTTTAATGAGTTAAAAAAGTTTGTCGTTAATGACAATGAGTTTAAAGTGAATTAGGATTTTATGAATATTCACTATGATGGATCCTTACATTTTTGTGCCAAAGTTGCTCAATAAACATTTTGCTCAAAAGAGATAAAAAGCCTTCCTTTTGTTCATGTATTGAGGCTTCCTCAAACAGAATCTTGTACTTTAAATATTTGAGAAGGGATATTTTTCTATTCCATTATAAGGCATGTTAATCACTATGGAAAACACTATGGCTACTTTGAGAACTTGTCTTTCGTACTTATATAGTTGATCCTTTAGGATTATTGTCTGATGGTAGATAACACCTAGCTACATAGGCACATTTAAAATGGTTTTGTAATACAGCTATGCACTGCAGAATGACATTTCAGTCAACAACGGACTGCATATATGATGGTGGCCCATAGGAACTGAAAAATTCCTACTGCCCAGTAGCATCTTGATTATCTTGACCCTGAGTAGGCCTCGGCTAATGTGTAAGTTTATGTTTTTGTTTTTACAACAACAAAAAAAGTTTTAAGTGAAAAAAGAAAGAACTTTTAAAACGGAAAAAAGCTTATAAAGCTTTATTTTTGTACATCTGTTCAATGTGTTTGTGTTTTAAGCTAAGTGTTACTAAAAAAGAATCAAAAAGTTTCTTAAAGTTTAAGTTATTATAAAAGGTACAGCAAAATACGATTGTTAAAGACAAATTTAAAAAATAAATTTAGCGTAGCCTAAGTGTACAGTGTTCATAAAGTCCACAGTAGTGTGCAGTACTGTCCTAGGCCTTCACATCCACTCACCGCTCACTCACTGACTCATCCAGAGCAACTTCCAGTCCCGCAAGCTCCATTCACACCAAGTGCCCTATACGGATATACCATTTTTAATCTTTTACACTGTTTTTTACTGCACCTTTTCTATGTTTAGATACACAAATTCTTAATATTATGTTACAACTGTCTATAACATTCAGTACAGTGACATGCTATATAGGTTTACAGCCTACAAGCAATAGCTAGACCACATAACCTAGGTGTGTAGAAGGCTCTACCATCTAGGTTTGTGTAGGTACACTCTATGATGTCTGCAGAATGACAAAATAGCTCAAAGACACATTTCTCAGAATGTATCCCCATTGTTAAGTGACATATAATTATGATCTTCAATAATGACAACGTTTTTAAAAGTAGGGCACAGACATGGTTATCAGCTTCTTCACACATCTCTTTTTTTGACCCCAACATGAAACCACCACAGCTTGAGATATAAGCTCAACAGGACAAAGCTACACACTTCGTAGTCACTTACACCACTCTAACAACCAAAAGAATAAACCGAAACTCCAGCTAATTTACTCCCTGGAATAGGAATAGAGAAGGTAACCAAGAATAAATTCATCTAAATATTCCTTTTGTTAAGGTCTGTCCTTTGTTTCCACATGATCTGTAAGTGAAAACTCTACCAAAATGGATCATTCAAAAAAGCTTCTACTATTAACAAAGCCTAACACAATATAAATTTATGCTGTTGTTCATAGAGAACATTATCCAAATTTTCTACTGAGTAGCCAGGAGAAATTTAATGAAAATGAAACAATATGATGATTGACTACAAAAGTAATACCTTTTTTGGAGAAAAAAGTATATACTTACTTAGTCAGCTGCCCTTTATTCTTGTTGTTATCAACACCATGGTAAGTCACAGCTGCCAGTTTTCTGCTTCCGTAGTTCTCATAGTGGACATTATTAGTAACATCTTTCAAGTCCTAGATGTGTTCCGTCATAAATAAACAGCAAGAGTTTGCTTCTATTAATAGCTAGGGGGAAAAAAGCTAAACAAGCTTTAATATAAATTCAAAATTTTACCGAAACAAAAATTTCAGATTTAAAATGAACAAAAGACTATTGTTAAGGAAGGTGGTGGCATTCATCTGTTTTCATTTACAGTCAAAGTAGACCAATAAAAAAATAAGCTAATTTAGATTCCATAGAGATTTTCAGACCCATAAATCCCCCAAAGCAGTTACTGAACGATGACCTTTTATGAAAGAGTATTCATCTTTATATTATCTATTTATATACTAGACAAGAGACTGTAGATTAGCTACCACTGAAGCTCTTAAAATCTAAAAGAAACTGCCTTTTAGCAATATTACTAAGGTAATATATGAGTTTTTGTTAATACATAATAATACATTTCAGATCACATATCAAGCTGTTTTCAAACTAAGGAATTTTAGAGTAAATTTCTGTTTCTTCAAACTGTCTAGGTGAATGTGCTATTTTGGTTAAACAAATTTTTGCTTACAGCATTTCTATCATATATAAAATCAATACACATGAGATAAATCTACAATACTTATGGGATGCCATCATTATTTAATAATCCAAGACACTGATTCTTTTAACGTTTTAACATACAAAATTATCAGTAGCTTTGCATATGTGTTTCTTTAAATGAGTTAAAAAGTTCATCATTAATGACAATGGATGTGTCTATGGATGTCCTTAGCTGTTCTATGGATGTCCTTTACCAATGTAGTGTTCTTGGATACACACGGTGTGGCAATACTCTATATTGTCAGTCCTCCCTCTTGTCATCATCTATTCTATCTCAAACTTCCTATATCTGCCATCACTAATCTTCACCACTTTACTAAAACTCCCTTCTGGGAGACAAACATAAGGGTGTATTGTTGACTGGGCGTGATGGCTCACGCCGCCTGTAATCCAAGCAATTTGGGAAGCCAAGGCGGGCCAATTGCCTGAGCTCAGGAGTTCAAGACCAGCCTGGCCAACATGGTGGAACCTCATCTCTACTAACAATACAAAAATCACCTGGGTGTGGTCGTCGGTACCTGTAATCCCAGCTATTTGGGAAGCTGAGGCAGGAGAGTCGCTTGAACCCAGGAGGTGGAGGTTGCAATGAGCCAAGATTGCGCATTGCACTCCATTCTGGGTACGAGTGAGATTTCATCTAAAAAAAAAAAGTGTATTGTTGTACCGTTTTTATCATTCCTTACATCCAGAAAACCTTTACTGTTACTTCACAATCCAGTTTCTTGAATCTCCCCCTTTGTGAATAAAATGTGATATTCAATTACTCTGATTCATATCATACTGACATTTCCATGCAATTGTCTGATAGTTCACTCCCCTTAGTCCTAAGTCTGGGTTAATCTCATAAAAAATCTCATATCCCAGACTCTGTCCCTCGATAAATTCATGTTCTCTTATAGCCATAACTGTTACTTCTAAAGCTCTACCACACCACTTCAGGCAAGTCGGGCAGCTTCCTACTCCTGGCATATCTGGTGATTGACACTGAACAGTTCACGCTAATTTGTCAATCTCTCGTCCAAGAGTTCAACTGCTTTAGAAACCTTTTTCTGGGCCTTGACATGAAAAGCATTCTAACCATGACTATTTTCTCCTTGGTTGTCATTCATTTTTGGCACAAGTATATGTCACAGGTGACATTATAACTCTTCAACTATAAGCTCCCCTTTACAAGGAACATGCCATTACCTTTTGTGTCCCAATGCAGATAGCAGATAATAGGAATTTTAACAAAATTGGTAACTCAAGATTGAAGCTCAGATATGATAAACACTTTTTGAAATAAATTATTGTTACCAGTTTCTCTAAGTGGAAAGTAATTAAGAACAAACACTAATACCAACACAAAAAAATGTTTATTTTTTATTTTTTATTTTTTTTTGGATACAGGGTCTTGCTGTCACCCAGGCTGGATGGAGTGCAGTGGTATGATCTCAGCTCACTATAACCTCGGCCTCTCAGGCTCAAACCATCCTCCCACCTCAGCCTCCTGAGTAGTTGGGACTACAGGCATCCACCACTATGTCCGACTATTTTTTGTATTTTTTTTTTTTTTTTTGAGACGGAGTCTTGCTCTGTCACCCAGGCTGGAGTGCAGTGGCCTGATCTCGGCTCCCTGCAAGCTCCGCCTCCTGGGTTCACGCCATTGTCCTGCCTCAGCCTCCCGAGTGGCTGGGATTACAGGCGCCCATCACCACGCTCAGCTAATTTTTTTGTATTTTTAGTAGAGACGGGCTTTCACCGTGTTAGCCAGGATGGTTTCAATCTCCTGACCTCGTGATCCGCCTGCCTCGGCCTCCCAAAGTGCTAGGATTACAGGCGTGAGCCACCACGCCCGGCCTATTTTTTGTATTTTTAGTAGAGATGCAGTTTCACCACGTTGCTCAGGCCAGTCTTGAACTCCTGAGCTCAAGCAATTCTCCCACCTTGGACTCCCAAAGTGCTGGGATTACAGGTGTGAGCCACTGCGCCCGGCCTAATTTTAATTATTATATATTACATATCATCACTGCATCACTGAAAAATCATTAAAGGTTCTAAGAAGAATACATGAAATGTTTGCATGAATGTATAAAATAAAAGGTGAATTTACTAATTGTTAAACTATTTTTGTTAGTGTCATCTAACATTTTAGCTAACGAATGATTTTCCCTTTCACTAAAATCACTTTCACTTCTATATGACTCTGATTTTTTCAGGTTATAAAAGTCTTTATTTCCATTTAATTAAATATGCTTTATCCTTTTATTATTAAACCCACTCCTCCATTCTCAAAATAATTTAGTAATTAGCAATACAGTTTTCCCAGTTTCAGGAATTTGTCTCTTCCATTTCCCATTGCTGATACCATAACTCTTTCTGTTCTCCTTTTGTTTTCTTTCCCTATTTGATTTCTGAAACACTCATCTCCACACCCTAAAAATATCTGTATAGTTTTCCTCCTTTCCATTGTCTTCCTTGGTTTGCCTGGAGTAAGTCAGTTCTCTTAATTAGCAAACACTTCTTTGAACTTGCCTCTTTCTTAGAAGCAATCACTGTTCCTTTGACCTGCAAAATTTCAACTACTTGGGATTTACAGACATCTGCAATACTGGTATGGTATTTCCTTCCTTCAAATATTTATTAAATATTCACTAGATGCCTTTGTCATAAAGACATGAGCTAAATTAAATATACATCTTTTTAATAATATGTAACTTTAGAGTTTTCAGGCATAAAAGTCTTCCTGCTCTGCTGTATTAAATCTTCTTGCAGGCATGGTCAGTTTGCTCTGTAATGCTTATACTAGGGAGGCCCCTCACTAGCTGCCAGGCTGTGAACCTTCGAATATTTAGCCTCTGGCCTGGGTCGGTGTGGTGGCTCACACCTGTAATCCCAGCACTGTGGGAGGCCAAGGCAGGCAGCTCACTTGAGGTCACAAGTTTGAGACCAGCCTGGCCAACATGGTGGAACCCTGTCTCTACTAAAAATACAAAAATTAGCCGGGTGTGGTGGTGCATGCCTGTAATCCCAGCTACTCAGGAGGCTGAGGCATGAGAATTAATTGAACCCAGGAGGTGGAGGTTGCAGTTAGCCAAGATCACACCACTGTACTCCAGCTTGGGCAACACAACAAGAATCCATCTCAACAAAGCAGCCTCTGGCTCAGTAACTAGCTTTCTCCTCTATGATCTTTTAGGTATGTAGGCAATTTTTGATTGCATACTTTTAAAATACACAAGAAAAAGTTATAGAATACCACTGTGTCAAGCACTGGGCAAGTACCATAGAATATTTAAAAACAATAGGAATGCAATGGTAATTAGTATTTATTAAACATTCTCTACTTATATACTGTCATAGCCGATTATATTATTAATAGGTATTCTTTTGAAGTCACACCTTAAGAATGGAAGAGGAAGGAAATAGTTCATAATAGAGCCTGAAGTGTTGTATTCTCAAAACCCAGAGGATGACCTTCTCGTGCATTTGCTCTCCCCCACTAAGTGAGGCCTGGCAACCCCAACTGTTCAATCAACCCTATCATGTAGTGCCTACCAAAAACACCTGCTCCTTTGAAAATAAAGATGAATTACATGCCAATTTCTTTGATTTCAAAATTCACTCTCATCTCTATTGTATTTCTTGAGATAGCAGTTTGACTCTCTTAAATTTTCCCCCTCACTTCTTACTTGGGAGAATGACCTTCTTGTTATTCCATGATTTCCAATTATTATCCATATTTATGTTAGTATCTTTCTTTACACAGCTAAAGAAATTCTTATGTTTTGGGAAAGTGGGTAGAGGTATGAAAATGAATAGGTATCAACTTAAGACAGACATCTATAACTGGATGTTAAAGAGAGTATGTGGTAAAGGCATAGAGAAGCAAGAGAGGTAAGTGGGAAATGGGGAGTGAGGTAGGGAAAGGAAGAAATGTATCTCAACATGAAAACACTGAGGATCATTTTGATGCCCTTTCTGTTCCTTACCTACTAACATCTCTAGTCCCATTACACTTTTTCTTCATGACTTCCTCTCTGCTGCTGCTTTTCTAATTCATTAGTAAGAGATCCTCTTTACCAGCCCTGGTCCTCTAATTAGGATGGCCTCAATGTCCTGCTCCCATAGGCTCTCCTTTTCTTTTTTCAGCAAGTGTGCAAGACACAATTTAGGGATTTTTTTCCTCACCTCGTAGGAAGACTGGTTTTGCTATGTTTGCTATGTTCTAGTACATAAAATGTGCCCTACTCACCAGCTACCAGGCTGTGTACCTTTTAACATTCAAATTCTAGCTTTTGACTCAAAAACTAGCCTTCCCTTACATAGTTTTCACAAGTTTTTCACATTAAGAAAGAAGAGCCTCTTCTATTTAACTTTCCATAGTTATTTCAGTATTAAACCTCAACACAAAGTATAATGATAAAATAAAGAGACTAATTTTCCTATGTATCCCTAGACACACAAATTATTTTGTAACTTTTATCATGACTTCAAAATCTTGGAGAAAGGATCATCTACAGGTAGTGCTTACTTCATTGCTAGACTGAAGATATAAACTTAAATTAGCTACATTTACAGAAGGCATAAAAGTAAATCTGTCCAACTCTTATTTAGTGAAAGAAAATCTTATGCTATTTCCATCATTGCTTGCATTTACCTTATCAACATATTTCTTAGAATTGTAAAACCACAATGTTCACCATTTTCAACTGTAAGAAAAAAACAGACCGCAAATATTGTATTTCCACTATGCCTAGTCTTTTCAAAAAATATTTCACAGAAACTTGGGAGGTAAAAACAAGGAGGGGAAATGCAAAACAGCTTAGATGAATTTTTTCAAGATTTAACACTAACAGTACTCAATGTAAGGGCATGACAGAGAAGTGTACTGTATTATTGCCTTATTGTAGTTTAATCCTCAGAAAAAGATATGTAAACCTAATAAATGAGCTCTCTGGAAACAACTTTGAAATTTTGAAAAGGGAAATCGTGTATTTTCTCATTATTGGTAAAAAATATATTTATTCTATAATACATTTTAAAAAGTCAGTGGTGTAAGTGAAGGGAGAATCACTTTAGAAAAAATCTTAAGGTAACCAAAATGAAAAACAGAGCCAAGAACTTTAAGGTTCTTTACTTTATTTTTAAAGAATCCATCACAAATAGGAATATTACTTGGGAATAGAGGGGTAAACTACAAAAGAGAGATGCAAATCAATTTCTCCGGTGCCTATTTTTAAGGGGTATATAAGTTCTAAAGCCTCAGCTCAGCAACTGAAAGTTGCCTGGGCATGACAGAGAGAGCTGGGAACAAGGTACAGGGGTCATTGTTGGGAAAATTGCCAATAAGGACAGTAACTTGAAACAGTACCCTAAAAATTAAAGAACTGTTCAAAATAAACCAGGGGTAGTGGTGTGCGCCTATAGTGACATGATATGGGAGGAGCATGACGTGAGAGGATCACTTTGAGCTCAGGAGTTTAAGGCCAGTTGGGCAACATAGCAAGACTTTGTCTCTTAGAAAAAAACAACAAAGCTCAAAAATAATAGCAACAAACATAAAACAATCATGTCTACATTTTGGTTTCAGCTTACTATAATACAGAAGATTAAATATCAGATTAAACCAATACGATAAACCTATTGCCAAGAGGAAGGACTTCTGAGGTTTGGTGTTATAACTAAGATTTTATTGGTATTTAAAACTCCTTACTTAACCCTTAATAATTTAAGAGAGCAGGTTAAAAAACAAAAAAACTCCTTACAAAACTAGTAAAGAGGATCTCTTACTAATGAAATTTTTTTACTCTAAATATGTGATGTCAAAAAGGGCAACTTTTGCACTGAGGAAAGGAGACTGTAAATGTTTTAACTTGGCTTATACATTTCAAAATAATTCTTGAGGGTCCATGACCCATCTGACATTCTGATAAAAGTGACTAGCCTTCTCTACAAAATGTCTGATTCCAGGAGGTTCACTAGATTCCCTGGGAGCAAACTTTACCTGGGGCCCCAGGTAAAGAACCCCTGAATTTTAGGTATGTTTTCAAATACGAAAACAAATAGATGTAATGATGAGGCAGGGATGCCAGCCAGGGTGGGGCAAGTTGAGTATCTCTTATTTGAAATGCTTGGGACAAGAAGTGTTTTGAATGTTTTTGGAATTCTGGAATATCTGTGTTATACTTACTGGTTGAGCATCCTTAATCCAAAAATCCAAAATTCAAAATGCTCCAGTGAGCATTTCCTTTGAGTGGCATGTCAGTGCTCAAAACGTTTTAGATTTTGCAGCAATTCACATTTTGAATTTTCTCTTTAAGAACGTTCAACCTAGGCCGGGCGAAGTGGCTCACGCCTGTAATCCCAGCACTTTGGGAGGCTGAGGCAGGCAGATCACAAGGTCAGAGGGTTCGAGACCAGCCTGGCCAATATGGTGAAAGCCTGTCTCTACTAAAAATACAAAAATTAGCCAGGCATGGTGGTGTGCACCTGTAGTCCCAGCTACTCGGGAGGCTGAGGCAGAATTGCTTGAACTCAGGAGGCGGAGGTTGCAGTGAACCGAGATCGTGCCACTGCACTCTAGCCTGGGCAACAGAGCAAGACTCCATCTTAAAAAAAAAAAAAAAAGAATGTTCAACCTATACTATAACTTTAGGACTTAACACATACTTGCCTGACTTAGTAGGATACAGGTTTGAAAAATATGAATGTACTTAAGAGGAAAATGAGACTACAAGAACCTGAAATCAGTATTATCCTTGAAATCTAGACTATATCAATACCGTATGCATATTATACTACTTACTATAAATACAAATTTTTAATTACTGTTTTGAGATCTTATAGAAAGTCATTCACTGAAGAAAACCTTACCTTCAGCAACACTCCAAGGATACTGCCTTCCTCTGACCCTTTTGCCATTAACTTCAATGATAGTATTACTACCCACCACAGCAAGAGGTCCTATAAAACAAAGTATTCTTATTCAAATACATCTCTGTAGTCCTCACAAATTCAAGAATAAAAAAAGTTACATTACTCAACAGATTGCCCCCCCAAAAATTACTTTTGATAGTTTCTACATTAGTTTTTATAGGCCATTTAACAAATATTTAGTAAATTGACATCACATGGTATTACCACCAAGGTAAACAATAAATAAAATTAAATTTTCTCTTTAAAGTTAAGAATATTCAAGCATATACTGGTCAAATTATTTCCAAAAATCACTACAGAAAGTTGTCCCATACTTAGGGGAAAAAAGGTAAAAAATATATCGGCATTTGGGGAAAAAAAGGGAGGCTAATGACTAGCCTGCCTACTTGATCATAAACCAACTTTAACAGTACCTAAAGCAGGGAATAGTATATTTGCTAAGCTCTAACTTTGGCCATTTTATACAACTGCAGAAATTCTTCACTGGTGAGGTATAAGCATTTCATTATTCCAAGGTATTTGCCTACATAAGGCCATTATTCAGTATACCATTTTTAGGGCCAAAGTACTTAGAAAACCATGATAAATTAAAATACAGAAAATTATGTTGATGTGAATTTTTGGTTGGTTTTTATTATTTTTAATTGAAACATAATTGTACATATTTGTGGGGTACAGTATGGTATTCTGATACCTGTATACAAATATGTAATGATCAAAATAGGGTAATTAGTACATTTATCAACTCACACTTACTTTTCTGTATTGGGAACATTCATAATCCTCTCTTCTAGCTATCTGAAAATAAGACTAAATTACTGCTAACTACAGCCAACCTACAGTGCTACAGAACAGTAGAACTTATTCCTCCTATCTAGCTGTAATTTTGGTTGGCTTTTAAAAAGACAAAAGAAATACATTTTTGTCTGGCAGTTAAAACATAACAGAAAGAATTCTCTCCTTTCTCATCACTTGTTTTTTAAGAGGGAAAAAAATTACATAATATGAAAGCCAGTTAATTAAAAACAATTAGAAATAAGGATTGTGTTATTCACCTCAGTAGTTTATACAATTCCTTATTATATATACTAGCCAATCTTCAAAGTTAACTATAAAATTGGATTCAACATTAAATATCCCTAGGCATTTTGTAAGCCAACTATTTAAAACACTGATAATTTTTATCTTTCCTGTGGACATTGCAGTATGTTTCTAAGGCCTCGGATTACTTTAGTGTATGTACAGGGATGAACCTACCTTTATCTTTTTAACAAGTTTATTTTCTTCTTCATCATCTGTTTCTGAAAATTCATATATTTTAATTTTATGTTCTTGGATTTCTTTCATTATCTAAAATTGAAGTAGTAGTCAGCAAAAGAGCACCGTAGATAATTAGTACATTCATCTTATGTTTATTACATGCTTCTTAGATTCTTATATGGCTCCTTGTTTCCAGATCCTTTACTGTTTTTTAATGATGCAAAGTTGTAATCCAAAATCAAAGTACTATCATTGGTTAGTTATCATACCAAAAGAGTTCCAAAAAAGATGTAAAACTCCAGAAAGGGATTTCTCTGATTTCCACAATTATGACTTTAGGTCATTTCTTTACAATGACTGAGATTCTTCCTTATATATAAATCCCCAAGTATCTTACTTAGTTGGATAAATAGCGCTAAACTCACCTAAAATTTTTAGTAGAATCTGGCAAAAGTAAAGTAAAACTAAGTACAGCACTGCTCCCTGCACATTCACCAGAAAAATCCTTGCATGTACATGTGCATACACACAAACTGAGGAGCAACAGGCATAAGATTAGGGAAGGACACAGGGAGAAAACACACCCTAGAAATCAAGAATTAATAAGGAGAATGCAGAAAACTAAAGAAGACAACTTATTAATAACATCAGGAATGACCTAGTTCAAATTAATTTATCCTGTCCAAAATTACTCCAAATTCTAAACAGAATATAGACATCCAAATAATTTTCAACTACCTATCCTTCTTTGAGGCCATAACCAACCAATGGCTAATATACCTAAAACTAGCTTCCCTGCCTATACTTATATTTTGGTGCCATTTTCATGGCAAAGCTTCCCAGCAGCTATAAAAGGACCCTGAACAAATTGTGTTACATGGTTACTATATGAGATAGAAGTAAACAGAAGTAAAATTCTCACTGAAAAAAAATAGGACCACAAATCTTCTACAATTAGGGTATGTACCTACATATATATATTTTTTTAAAAAAAGAATAAACGAGGCAACAAATACATGATGAAGAGAAAAATGAATAATGGTAGCTAGCTCTAAAAGCAGTGGTTTTAGTCAGAGGTTGTATATTAAAATGACTTGAGTATAACCACCAGAATGTGACCAATTTAAAAGAAGAGGTCACTTCATATTCATCTTTTTTACCTTTAAGTTATCAGTAAAAATCCAAATCGAAATACATAATAAAAGAAGAGAAATGTATTATATGATAGTATTTGAAACTTAGAAATAGCACATTACAAAATAAAAATGGGAATGGGTCAATGTAAAACAGAAAAATACTAGATACAGTAAAAACAATGTACTAAAACATTCTGAAAATTTGTATGAATTTAGCATAACTTCAAAGCAAATTTTAACAGGCTTTTTATAACGGGTTTCATGAATGAATTCTAAAATTCATATTGAAAAAGGTGAAAAACAAAATATTTTGTTACAACAGGACTATATGGATAATAGACATAATTACCATCTATTATTAAATATTATACAAAGTGCTGTGGTTTAAACAATATACTACTGGCCAAAAATAAAGACTACTGGAATAGAGAAAGGTTCCAGAATTGACCCTACATTTCATAAAATGTAATATATAATAAACCAAACACAATTACATTAGAAATATGTGTGACTGTATAACTCAGTATTATTCAGACAACTAGACACGAGTCTAGAAAAACAGTTCAGTGGTCTTCTAGCTAGCTCAGACACACAGCATGAGACTCTTAATCTTAGGGTCATGTGTTTGAACAATAACTTAAACTATAAATATCCCATAAAGTACACTGAAAACAAAATGAGCATATAAGCAGCAAAAGAGAAAATAGAAAAAATATTGTGAAAATGAGAAAGAACTAAATACCTAGAATAAAAAGAACCCATATCAATAAATACGGGCAATACCAAGTACTACTGGTCAAAAAGACACAGGATTTGAACAGGTGTTTACAAAAAGGGGGGACAAAAACTTTGTTTTTAAAATGTTCAGCCTTTCTGGAAAAGATAAAGAAATGATTAGGTACCACTTCATTCCAAAAAAGTTTTCAAAATAAAAATAAACAATGCTGGCAAAGCCACAGTGAAACAGATGTACGCTTTATAAAAAGAATTTGTTTTATTGGGAAAGCACCATGACAAAATGGGGAGTGGGGAAGATAAAGACCCATAAAAACAAGCATAGCCTTTGAAAGAATAATTCTCTTCCTGGGAATTCCTTCTAAGAAAATAATTCTAAAGAGTATGGAGAGAAATCGTCTATGTGGGGGTGTTAAGAACACTTAAGGCTGGGTGCAGTGGCTGACGCCTGTAATCCCAGCACTTCGTAATCCCAGCCGAGGCGGGCGGTACACGAGGTCAGGCAGGTGGTTCACAAGGTCAGGAGATCGAAACCATTCTGGCTAACATGGTGAAACCCCGTCTCTACTAAAAATACAAAAAATTAGCCAGGCGTGCTGGCAGGCGCCTGTAACCCCAGCTACTCAGCAGGCTGAGGCAGGAGAATGGTGTAAACCCGGGAGGCAGAGCTTGCAGTGAGCTGAGATCATGCCACTGCACTCCAACCTGGGCAACAGAGTGAGATTCCGTCTCAAAAAAAAAAAGAACACTTAAAACAGCCATATTTAAAAACTGACAAAGGATGAGGATACTATGATAGTGGGTAAGAGCTTTGAGGGGGAAACTAGGGCAGAAGATTCAAGAGTTATTTTTAATACAGTATAAATGACAACACAGTAAAGCCGTAAGAGGAATGGATTGCAACACATTATACTAAAAATAGTAAAAACTGCAAATTGTGAGAATGGTATAAGAAATCTGAGTTAACACATCCTGCTCACCTGTTTTTCAAACTGTGGCATTCCTCTGGTGTGTGTCTGCTTTGGCAATAAGTGGGATGATACTCACTTTTTCATGCAAATGCTTTATAAACTCAAGATCCAATGGTTTAAGTCTGAAAAGCACAATATTTGATATGACTGAATTGATCAGTTTGGGAGAACAAGATTCTTCACATCCCCAATTAGATTTCAATTATCTTCAGTTAGTCAACTGACTCTCAAATCTTCATACACAGCGCATATCTCACTGTTAAGTTCCAGATTTGTGTTTACCCAGTGGATATGCTACCCAGGTGTTCCATGGGCTCCTTAAAATCAAAAGCTCATACGAACCTCATTTTCCCTCTTCTAAGCTTTCTATCTCAGTGAATGGCACTACAGTCTACCCAATTATGCAAGTGTGAAACCTAGGATTCCTCCCCTCCTCTAATCCTCTTCCCATATATATAGTATGTGTATAGATGTATGTATGTATGTATGTATATCTCCATTTCCATTACTTTAGGCCACCAAGACCTTTGGAATGAATAACTATAATACAAACCATCCATACTGAAGTCAGAGTGGTCTTTCTAAATCCAAATCTTATTGAGTTATGCCCTGACCAAAAATCTTATTAAAGACCAGATGCCTTAACTAGTATGGCCTATAAGGCTTGTGAAGACATAGATTCTCCAGCTGACCTCGTCTCTTAGCATTCCTGGCCTTTCCTTTGCCTCCTACTTCCAATGTGCCAGCTTTTGGAACTTCTTAAAATTCCTTGAAAGCACTGTACTTTGACATCTGGCCACAGGCTACCACCTTGGCTGGAACATCCTCCATTATCATCCTCCTTCTCCTTGGCCTGGCTAATTCCTATTCATCCTTCAGGACACTGGCTTATGGTCCAATTTCCACTGGGAATCCTTCTCTAACCTAAGACTAGGCATATTTCTTTTTTTTTTTTTTTTTTTGAGACGGAGTCTGGCTCTGTCACCCAGGCTGGAGTGCAGTGGCCGGATCTCAGCTCACTGCAAGCTCTGCCTTCCGGGTTTACGCCATTCTCCTGCCTCAGCCTCCCGAGTAGCTGGGACTACAGGTGCCCGCCATGTCGCCTGGCTAGTTTTTTGTATTTTTTTTTTAGTAGAGACGGGGTTTCAACGTGTTAGCCAGGATGGTCTCGATCTCCTGACCTCGTGATCCGCCCATCTCGGCCTCCCAAAGTGCTGGCATTACAGGCTTGAGCCACCGTGCCTGGCCAGACTAGGCATATTTTTATATGGTCACATACTTAATGTGTTGTACAGTAACTGCCTGCCTGCATGCAGATGGTTCCTCACTAACTATGGTTCCACTTAACAATTTTTCAAATTTTTCATAGTGTGCAAGCAATATGCATTGAATAGAAACAATACAACCATTCTGTGTTTTACTTTCAGTATAGTATTCAATAAATTACTTGAGATATTCAAAACATTATTACAAAATAGGCTTTATGTTAGATGATTTTGCCCAACTGTAGGCTAAGCTATAATGTTTAGTAGGCAGGGTGTACCGAACATATCTTCAACTTACGATGGGTAAGCTGAGGAGCATCTCTATTTGTTTTTCCCATCTTCTCACTGAAATACCCTTTACAGTGAGGGCCTTATCTCATTCATCTGTATCCTCAGCACCTAGCATGGTACCTAACACTTAAGAAGGTGCCCAAATATTTGTTGACAAAAAAAGTAAGCTGCTGTGATTTTCCTCATGTCCTTTAGTAATTCTAAATGAGAACCAAAGTCCTCAAATCTAGAATATACTATGGACTAAAATTTAATGTTCACAAGAATAAATGAAGATACTAGAAATGTTTTGCAAAGGACTACCATTCCAAAGTGGTATTCCTTAACTTTTATAAAAACATGAGAAAAATGAAATAAAGGTCTCATTCTGTTATTGATTTTATTGGCTAATAATGATAATTGAATTGACTGACATTTTAAAACGAAGAAAGAGAACCATGTATGTTAACATTGGAGGGATTAGAGCCCTAAGACTAAAAAGATAGTCCAGTCCTTTTTACTAACAAAGATTACTATATATACTTCACTATGGTGGTAAGGCTGACAGGCAGAAAGACAGCGACAGTGAGGGGGAGAAAGCAAACATGGAGAATTAAGTTAGTTGCCTCCTATTCTAATTCTCCTTATCTGAAATCCCTTGCAATTTGACACTGGCATTCAGAGCACAATGAAAAAGTGTGTGTGGACGGAATAACACTGTTTATATTATCTGTAAACTGTGTTCTTGCCTCACTAGTGTTAACTAAAAGAATCTATCCATTTCTATTTATTTATTTTTTTGACAGGGTCTTGCTCTGTCACCCAGGCTGGAGCGTAGTGGTTTAGTCATGGCTCACCATAGCCTCCAATTCTTCCACTTTGACTCCTGAATAGCTAGGACTAGAGGAGTGCACCCCTGTGCCCAACTAATTTTTTTTTTTTTTTGAGTTTCACTCTTATTGCCCAGTCTAGTAGAGTGGTGCAATCTTGGCTCACTGCAACCTCCACCTCCTGAGTTCAAGAGATTCCCCTGCCTCAGCCTCCCAAGCAGCTGGGCTTACAGGCATCCACTACCACACCCGGCTAATTTTTGTATTTTTAGTAGAGACGAGGTTTCAGCATGTTGGCCAGGCTGGTCTTGAACTCCTGACCTCAGGTGATCCACCTGCCTCAGCCTCCCAAAGTGCTAGGATTACAGGCGTGAGCCACTGCACCCAGCCCCAACTAATTTTTTTATTTTTTGTAGAGACAGGATCTCACTATGTTGCCTAGTCTGTGGCCTCAAGCAATCCTCCTGCCTTGATCCCCAAAGTGCTGGGATTACAGGAGTAAGCTGCTGCATCTGGCCTGAACCTATCCATCTTTGAAAAAAAATTTAAGTTTTGCTTCTTTTCATTAAACATTATATAAAACACAAAATATAAATGCCATGAAATATTCAATCTCAGATTTCTAAATTGTTAAGATTTTTCAATTTATACTCATAACAAATTTAAATTGTCACTGCTTTATGAAGCTATTATGTCAGATACAAGCCTGCTTATTAATCCAGAGACAAAAAAGCAGAGTTCAGTTAACCTAAAATTTTAAAAAATCTTAAAGGCATTTGTATTAAAATCCAAATAACAAGATTTTATATTTAAACGCAAAACAATACTTGCTGAATATTTATTATAATATCCCAACTTTTAAAGAGAAAGATATTTAAAAATAAACATGACAAGGAAATTAGAGAAGTCAACTTCTTAAATATAACCAAAGGGTCAAAAAAATATTTAAGTCAGTTTAAAAATTAAACTTTAGGAAAAAAGGTAAACCTTGTAGACATCTCATTAAATTTCAGAAGCCTACAAAACGTCAGCAACAGAAAATATTTAGTTCACATGTATATTGCATTCTGATTGAATTCTTTTCCTCTGTCCATTTAGATTTATATTGGCTGGTCTTTTCATCAACAAATTTAGTTTTTAAATCTTGTTTTTAAGCAACAGAAAATCCTTTATCATTTCTAGAAGATAAACCCACAGTAGAGAGAAAAGACTATTTAACCTCAAAGTCTACAGCATAATAAACAACTGCAGGGAAAAATGACAATTTTTTTTTATGTATGTATGTATTTCTAAGGGAAAAAATCCTTCTGTATAAAACTCACTGGATGACACCAATTTTTCTAAAAGTGGGAATCAATACTAGAAGGATAAAACACCATTTTAAAATTCATGTTCCAAGTCAGTTTTTTACTTTAATAACAGTTACAAAATAGTGAACAACGCATATGAAGTGATAATAGCTGAAATCATAAATTAGCCATGCATGCAGTTCATACTTGATAGAAGGAGGTAGGAGGCACTGAAAGTACACTGTTGGCCCAATTTCTAATTACTCTAAAAACAAAGCCCTCTAAAAAGGGAACCTAGGGACTGCCCAGACAAGATGGAAAGGCTCTGATTCATTTATTAGACTGCATGGAATTTCAGTCTGTAGTGAGCAGGGTATCTAGAACTCCATACATAAAATTCTGTGTCTTTTTTTTTTTTTTTTTTGAGATGGAGTTTCACTCTTGTTGCCTAGGCTGGAGTGCAATGGTGTGATTTCGGCTCACTGCAACCTCTGCCTCCCGGGTTCAAGGGATTGTCCTGAGTCAGTCTCCCTAGTAGCTGGGATTATAGGCATGCACCACCACGGCCAGCTAATTTTGTATTTTTAGTAGACATGGGGTCACTCCATGTTGGTCTGGCTGGTCTTGAACTCTCCACCTCAGGTGATCCGTCCACCTCAGTCTCTCAAAGTGCTGGGATTACAGGCGTGAGCCACCGCGCCAGGCCTCATGTTGTTTCACTTAATCCACAATATCGTGTACCAATGGGCAAAACTTTACTCCATTTCTAAAAATAGTTAAACTGAGAAATTATTCAAAGGTACATTTTTATATATAAGATATAGCAATTTTAAACATCTTACCCCTTGTGACAAGAAATGGCACAGAGCCATTACATGTCATTTGAATATAAAAATTTTTTTCTTTTGAAAAAGCTCTCATTTCCCATGCAATTTTAAGAAATAAAATTTTACCCAAGGGGATGGGAGGAATGTGATTTCATGAGAATTACTAAACTTGGAGAGAGTCCAGAAGATCTAAAAAAATAAAATCGGTTATAAGCTGACAAATTTTACTGACTTAACTGCAGGTTAAGATTTCACTCAGCTGGCTTTCAGGAAAAGGCCCTGACAAGTTAAACAAGAATGATTTAAAAATATAAATTCAAGAAGCTACACAAATACTCATAAAAGGTTATACAGTGTGTTGTATTTTTGAGATTACTTTTTCTGAGCCTTTTAAGTCAAAGAGTCAGTTTACTGATTTAAATAGGTAAACTGAGAACACTGTAAAATGATAGACTGGATTAAGAAAATGTGGTACATATACACCATGAAATACTACGCAGCCATAAAAAAGGATGAGCTCATGTCCTTTGTAGGGAAATGGATAAAGCTGGAAACCATCATTCTGAGCAAACTATCGCAAGGACAGAAAACCAGACACTGCATGTTCTCACTCATAGGTGGGAACTGAACAATGAGAACACTTGGACACAGGGCGGGGAACATCACACATCGGGGTCTGTTGTGGGGTGGGGGGATAGGGGAGGGATAGCATTAGGAGAAATACCTAATGTAAATGACCAGTTAATGGGTGCAGCAAACAAACATGGCACATGTATACATATGTAATAAACTGCACATTGTGAACATGTACCCTAGAACTTAAAGTATAATAATAATAATAACTGAAATTACCTCAACAAAAGTAGTTACAAACATGTACTACCCAATCCTGCCTGAAGGTGGGAGTCTTCAGTTATGTAATGGCCTAGGGCACGTGAAAAAAAAGAGTATTAGACTTAAAAGAAGAAACATTTTACCCCACTCCAATCTGACAGTGCAAAAATATAAGTATATAATTAAAGCTCCCTTCTCCATCTACAGTGATAATGGGCACTGACCCATCTATTTAAAAAAAAAAGAGAGAGTGAGAAGCCAAAAACAGAAGAGAAAGGTATACCTGAAGGAATTGGTTTACTCTACTGTAATGTGTTAGAGAACTTAATGCTATTTATTTAGCCTGATGCTACTACAGTTCTTTTGGTGGAGAGATGGTGGAGTTACAATCATCAGGTAGCTGAATTGTATATGCTGAGTTACTTACCCAAAGGAAAATATTGAGGAAGAATAATTGGAAAAATCTGCAGTTGTCAATGACACATATATATACTCAAAATGAAAGGGGAAGTACAAAGAACAAAAAAATGGGAGTACAGGCTAACTATAACAAACAGAACAATCAGATCAGATTAATGTCTAGATACTCACATCTTATGTTCTAACAAACAAAAGGTTAGTACTAACAATATGATACCTAAATGACATGTCTATGACAGCTATGATGAAACAGAAGTCAAACAGATTTCTTGTAGAAAGAAACGGCACAAGAAAACATTGGCACACAAGTGCTTTTCATAACCATCTCTTATGAGACTTATAATAAATAGCATCTTTGGATTTATTTTGAATATATCTAACTGGTATGGCTGCTTCTCTTTATTTGGTAGTTCAATTAGTAGCAGAGTGGTCAACATGAAGGCTAAATTTGCCACACTGAGACCTCAAACCATGGTGGCAGCACTGTTTACTTCCATGAAGCAGGGAAAATCCTTATGAATGAAGAACTAAGGAGTAAAATCACTGTTAGCTTACACAGGACTTAAAAAGGCTTTTCAACTAAGACATGTCTACATGAAATTTGGTACTTAATAATGGGTATAGTTATATGTACTTCACAAATTTAAAGATTACTAAAATATGCACATAAAAGTAACAGTAAGCAACAACAACAAAAAAGGAACCAGAAGTATCAGGGTACTGCCTCATGTCCTGAAGGAGCAATGAAGTATGAACAACACTGCACCCTGTTATCAGGCATCTGACCTCTGTTCACTAGCGATCCCGCATTTAGGTAGTCCTCAAATTTACTATCAATGTAATCAATAACAGGCTGCCAGCTACAGAATGCAAATAAACAAAACAATTAAGTTGCAATTCTACACATGAATTAACTGATGACTGTTAAAGAATAATAATCAATATTTTCAAATACACAAAATGAATTTACCAGTGGAAGATATGTCAAGTTATTCTATATAAAGATTCAAAAATATAAATTATGTTGAATAAACCTTTATTCTTTATTTCAAAACTTTCCAAATGAAAGAAAATATTTATTGTCAAAACAGCTAAATTATTAGCATATTATTTACACTAATAAGTGTATTAATAATGCACTTCATAATATGAAAACAATTATATTCAGTTTTAAATTTCAAATGAGAGATCACTTTAAATGATATAAAAACTTCATGATGAACTTAGGAGTTTTAAGAGTTGACAGAAAAATACCTCAAAAACAATGTGAATTCAAACAAAAACAAAAGTATTATTTATAAAATACTAAGATAATTACTTCAGACTAAAATTTGTAGATGCTTTCTTCACTTAGGACTTATGGAAAAACTGAAGGTCTAAATATCAGGTTTAAATGAGGATTGAGATAGAATTTATACAAATGGATAAAATTAAAGCAAACAGTTTTAAATTTCTTACTATAATGAGAATTCTATCTAGCTACGTTATTTTAGAATATGTCTGAAAAACAATTTTATGATAGGTATTATCTCCATTTTACAGCAAAGTAACTGGGTTCAAAGAAGTTAAACTTCTTTGTTTAACTTCGAACTTGAAGTTAAACTTCGTCAAATAAGTGGCAAAATTGGTATACAAACCCAAGTCATGTTACTTTTAAGTCTGGTGACCTTTGCCAAGATGAGAAGTTTTAAAATGTTAAGAAGAGAAAGTTTAACCACCCCAGTACCCCAAATGTACTGGAAAGTTGTGAGGACAAACCCTTCTTACCAATTACTATTATCCACTGCATCTCCAAATCCAGGGGTGTCAACTATTGTGAGCAGCAATTGAACACCACCTTCTTTGATTAAAACTTTGGATTGTTCCACCTGTAAGAGTAATTGGTACAGATGTCAATATCATATATTACACTAGTGATTTCCTACCAGGGGTGATGGTAGGGACATTCAAGTTTATCAAAACCAACTGGGAAACTGTTAGCAAATTAAATCTACCTACTCCCACATTTTCTTTAGAATCAATGATTGTGGGCATTGGGAATCCAGATTATTTGAAAGAAAAGTGTATATACAAATAGTTTGCCAATCTCTTGGCAAATTGATCACAGGGTTTATGACTCATACTTGGTATAAAGAAAGACAGAGGAACTGATAAAATACTGATCACCACTAAAGACATGTAATACTTATATAATTTAATGTGCATCTAATAATACAAATAAGCAGTTTGAGTGATTCAGTAATTCACAGAGGTCAAATGTAATTAATCAGACAAGAACATTTAATCTACTGTTTATAGTAAATGTCTTCCTGGACTATTCTCTATCAAGTTTGGCCCAAACCACTCACTCAAATGAACTTACTATCATTCCTAAATCTTTCTCAGCATGGATGTAATTACCCTTACATTTATGTTATGGCTAGAATCCAGTCCTCTTCTCAAATGTGATACTCCACATTCTGGACAATGTAATCAGCAAAAGTCCAGAGAGTTAAAAAAAAAAAAAAGTGTATTCTGGTAGGGTGAGATCTTACTGACTGATTATTGGACTTAAGTGGTAACAACAGTTCCTAGAACAATTTAAGATATTCTATAACCTCAAGCTCTGTATCAGAAGACGTATTATCATTCATCCTGGGCATATGCTGCTGTTAAATGCAAAGTATCAGTTTTCAGGAGCCCAAGATAAAGGAAACACCGATTCAAATAAAAAGGGAATAATTCCCCCAGAAGATAGGCTTTCTCCTGATACACATTTATATCAAGTCCTTATTAAGGCTAGAGGCTCCAAGTATGCTGATAAGCTAATTTACAAGACAAAAAGTTTGGGACACTTTTAGAGACAGCCTATTTCATTTTGGCATGTTTTATAGATCTACCTGATGCATGATGTTTTACAGATGCTACCTGATAACATGCGGAGACTAAGATTGCTGAGCAAGAAAAGTCTGTAGCCACACTACCCAATAACACTTTCTGAGATGATGGAATTGTTGTGTATCCACACTGTCCAATATGGTAGCCACTTGCCCATGTGGCTACTTACTCCTTGAAATCTGACTAGTGCAAATAAGGAACTGATATTTAATTTTATTTAATTTGGATTAACTTAAATAGCCACATGTGGCTAGTGACCACTGAACACACAGCAGAGGTCTATAGCAATCAAGAGCTTTCTGTTAAAAGAATTTTATTATCAAGAATAAAACTTATTAAAACTGAAATAAATTGCCTGAGATGTGGACATGCATGACTTATCTTTTAGAGAAATGAGATGCCAAAGTCTTATCTTTTAGATTAATATTCTTCGAACTGCTTTGATCCTGATACAAACTATCAGTGAAAATTTTGCAGATCCAAAAGATATTTACCCACCAATTATATAATATTGGCAATCTGAATATTAAGTATTAATATGTATTATCATTTATCTGTAGATTAAAAGTAAACGTCAATAAATAAGAGTTGTAATATTTTCTGATCATCCTCAGTATCAGTGATGGATGTACATCATTTAGGAGATCACTGTTACATACCACATAACTCAGATAACATGTCTATTATCAGGTTACCCTAATAACATGAGGAAGGCAAAATAACTCAGAGATAACTCAGAGAAAACAATCAGATTCATCAGTGTGAAATCATGAGAACTAAAGGAAAATTTTTTTTTTTTTTTTTTAGTCTCACTCTGTTGCCAGGCTGGAGAGCATGGTAGATCATAGCTTACTGCAGCCTCAAACTCCTGGGTTCAAGCAATCTTTCCATTTCAGCCTCCCAAAGTGCGGGGCCAAAAAAACATTTTTAATGATATCATCTCATCTGGTTTAGGAAGTTTACATTTTCTTTATCTGGTCATCTTCTAGTCAAAGGACAACCCAGTCAAATCTAACATCTGAATATCCTGAATTCACCTCCATCTCCTTTATAAAGACAGATCATTTATTCATGGTAACTGTGGCTGAAGCAGAAATATCCAAAGTAATTATACCACTCCTTTACCTAGTTACTTTTTTAAATAACATAGTACTATATACTAGAAAGTAATACAACAATATAGTTAATCTACACGAATCATCTCCCAATTTTACTTCAAACTATTTCTGGTTCCTTTATTACCAAATGAAGCTCATTCTACCTTCAGTAACATGCTGTATACCAACTACACATTTTAACCTAACAGCTTAAATTTTAAGATATTTCCTTGTTTAAAAAAAAAAAATCAGTTCAACAACTTAATTACTTATTGACTTGCTAAGACAAATGAAGATTTGTATTTTACACACTTTAAGGAATGTTTATAAAGCTTCTTTTCTTCTCTGGCCTAAGAAATTCTGTGTATCCATACATGGTCAAATACAAAGAAGTCAGCGACACATGGAAGAGATCCAGAAAACATAACTGTAAACTAGCGCCATTCACAGGATCCAACTGTATCCTATCATTGGCTTTTACAAGTATCCTCATGGGATCCATGGAAAACAAATTAGTTCAAGTCCAAGAATTTCAAACTTTTCTTAACAAATCTATTCCAAATGGCCACTTTCCCATGCATTTTCCGTAAGCAGGTCATATCAACACATTTTATGGCATCACTCAGGGTTCTCTAAGATTAGTTTCATAATTTAATACCAAAAGAATGAATCAAGAACATTTTCAACTGTTTTTCCCTGAAAAATAAATAAAACTAAAGCTATCGTCTATGTATCATCTAGGTATAATTAATCTACTGAGACTTCTTTTGGCATCTGAGATTCCAGAAATCCAAGGTACTCATTTTCTAATACTGAGTGTATACAGCATACAAGAGTATTAGTATACTGAGTTTTCAGTTTTACAGTCTGAGGAAAAAAAGTCAAACAGTGTTGATTATACAGCTTCATATACACTAAACTTTTCTAACTTAATGTTTACATGCCATTTATTGAGGTAAATAAAAAAGTTATTTAATTAAGAGCATAACATTTTGAAGAGAGGGTTAACATTTTCTGTCAAGAGCTTGCCTCTACCTACACTTACCCAAGAGGTAGCATTACAGCCGACACTCTGAAGAGACTGGAATGGCCTGAGATACTCCACTTAGCTCAAACACAAAAACTATCTATTTCCCTTATTTATTGGCTCAAAAGACAAATATCATCTTAAATGTTTTGTCGTGTTCCACAAAAAAATGAAAGAGGAAGTGACCAATAGCAGAACAGTTATGCCTAAAGAATACTTCCTTCTCATCAAGACCCAGAACTACGTTACTGAGAAGAAAGTGATCCCAAAACTCTTAAATTGGCCTTCTATTCTGAACATCTCCACCCCTCATATCCCTGTCTCCTTACACTTAACCTCAAATTCCTTGCGTCTCTCATTTTCCATTAGCAACCTCCTTCCCAAAACCTTTATAACTTTCCCTTTTCAACTTAAATCCCATTCTGGATTAACCCATCTTTCTATTCCTATACCATAAAATTCATGACCTTCAACCTCAACAAGAATTTCTCTAATATTCCTCTTATGTGCTCCCTAGTCTCATGCCTCTCCCATTTCCCAGTAGGCTCTTCCCAAGCCTGTGCCTGTCACAATGCTCAGTAAAGTACCTCACATCACCACTTAAAAATGAGACCATTCCCAGTCTGTCTGAATCAGCACTGTACCTTCCATAGTACAGTGTGTGTGAAATATATCTTTTTCCTAAAGCTAATTTCTCAATCTATTCTAGGGAACTGATTAATTTCCATTTTAGATTCATCTTGACAACCATTTGCACTATTTCCCCTCTATCTTCAATCTCTCATTTCTTAGAGAATGACTCGCCATAGGATATAACCATTCTCAGATCTCTTTTCAAAATCATCAAACCACTCTCTGAGTCCTTTATACTCACTCCAAGGTATTCCTTCTCATCCCTTCCTTAATAGACATCACCCACCTTCACTGACTCACTTACCACTCACTTCTCAACCCACTGCCATCTTGCTACCACTTCATTAAAATTTACCTTGCCAAGGTCACCTCTACAGCACCTTACAAAAGCATCTTTTTCACTAAATCATAACTGTTTGTCCATATTTTTCTCACAATTGTGGGATCTTTGAGAACTTTGTGTCTATCATCATTGTAGCCCCAAAACTTAGTATAAGACAAGCATTCAAATATGTTATGTGAATGGCTCAAAAACTATCAAAACTGAACCAATTGTCAACAGGAGAGTTTCCTGATTGGGCTCCGTGAACATTTTTCAAGGAATCTATCAAGTATATTATCCTAGAGATGTATGTACTGTTTTCACCTTTTCTCACTTTCAAAACTTTTGCACTCACTTCATCTATAATAGTGATTTATAAAACTTCAGGGACCAGCTGGGCGCAGTGACTCACGCCTGTAATCCCAACACTTTGGGAGGCCAAGGTGGAAGGATCAGTTGAGGTCGGGAGTTCGAGACCAGCCTGGTCAATGTGGTGAAACTCCATCTCTACCAAATATACAAAAATTAGCCAGGTGTGGTAGCACACACCTGTAATCCCAGCTACTCGGGGGGCTAAGGCAGGAGAATTGCTTGAATCCAGGAGGTAGAGGCTGCCGTGAGCTGAGATCACACCACTGCACTCCAGCCTCGGCGACAGAGCAAGATGGAGTCTCATCTTGGAAAGAAGAAGAAGAAGAAAAAAAAAAAACTTCACGGAGCAAGAAAAAGTTTCAAAGGGGAACAGCATAAAGTTTCCAACTAAGAACTTTAAAAAATCTAACAGCCGGCCGGGTGCGGTGGCTCAAGCCTGTAATCCCAGCACTTTGGGAGGCCGAGACGGGCGGATCACGAGGCCAGGAGATCGAGACCATCCTGGCTAACACGGTGAAACCCCGTCTCTACTAAAAAATACAAAAAACTAGCCGGGCGCGGTGGCAGGCGCCTGTAGTCCCAACTACTCGGGAGGCTGAGGCAGGAGAATGGCGTGAACCCGGGAGGCGGAGCTTGCAGTGAGCTGAGATCCGGCCACTGCACTCCAGCCTGGGCGGCAGAGCGAGACTCCGTCTCAAAAAAAAAAAAAAAATCTAACAGCATCATTGTACAAAAGAATTATCTTAATAGAATACATTAAGAGAAAATTTAAATGGACTTTAATGTCAGAAAAAAGGATAGTTTCTTCCCAAAAAAGGACAGATGACACCCTTTCACTGACATAAAGTATGATACAAAAATTTTCAAATGCACGCCAGGTGTGGTGGCTCACACCTGTAATCCCAGCACTTTGGAAGGCCGAGGTGGGTGGATCACTTGAGGTCAGGAGTTCGAGACTAGCCTGGCCAACATGGTGAAACCCCGTCCCTACTAAAAACACAAAAATTAGCCAGGTGTGGTGGTGCGTGCCTGTAATCCCAGGTACTCAGGAGACTGAAGCAGGAGAATCACTTGAACCTCGGAAGTGGAGGTTGTAGTGATCATGCCACTGCACTCCAGCCTGGACAAAAGAGCAGGACTCCATATCAAAAATAAATAAATATAAAATTTTCAATGCAACAAAATTATAAAATAAATAAAATAATTGGTAGCATGCATACAACATTGTAAGCAATATTTTTCCAAAAAATTTACCACTTAAATCACCACTTAAACATGAAGACTCAAACATGAAGTGGAGCTTAAATGTTCAATTTTTTATTTCACTTCATTTTAATCAATCTTTTGGGGAAAAAATATAAGTAAAAAATGGAAGTAACACGGTACCATTTCATTCCATTTGAAACATTCTGAAAGAACTAAGGCAAAACACTTCCCTCTCCTCCTTTCTCCCTGACAGACACAGGATAAAATCAGTTCGCAGCAGGCAAAGAACACTACAGAGCAGTGGTTCTCAAAATGTAGTACCCAGACTGGCAGTAATACATTCTGAGAACTAAACAGAAATACGAATTCTTTGGGCCCTGCCTCAAACCTACTATATAGCAAACCATGAAGAAAGGGACTCAGCAATCTGTGTTTTAACAAGACTTCCAGGTGACTGTGATACGTGCTGAAGTTTAAGAAGCACCGGTATAAAGAATTCCAGGACTGGTGTCAGCTCACATCTGGAAATGCACAGATATAACTCAGGGTCCTGAGGTCCAAGATAAGAGGTTAAGAATTAATCTTAATGAGCTTCTATCAATACTGAAAACTTCGCTTGAATCAGAACCACTATTTTACACACAGGAGACTAAAAATCAGCTCTCTGTTCAGTGTACATAGCTTCTCATTCCTTCCAAGACTGTAAATGTGAACGAGCATCTCCTTTAAGATTACAAGTCTCTTATAAATAGGTAATGCCCAGGGATGAGAATACGAGATTGTAGTCTTTATTAAAATCTTGCTCCTTATTCAGTTACATAACAGGAGAGGGTTTTATTCCCCATTTTTATAAACGTTTGTCTTTTGAAACTCAGGATTGTATGTTTGCCAGTCTGATATGTCTAGACCGAGATACAATACTGGTGACCACTCCCGTCTACTGTGAGAATTTATGAGCTTCTAAGGGCAGAACATCTGCTAGACTACTGGGCTTGGTAAGGAGCCAGCCAACTATTAAAAAGATTACATTCTCATTTTCTAACTATATTCAGGCTTCTTGAATGACTCTGACCCTGTCCGTAATATGGCATGTTCTTTCCTGAGCAACTAGGCAAAAGAGTTTAGATGGTCTTCAGCTAGTTTTCAGTATATAAAGGAATATACTTCCATGGTTCAGTCAGGAAAGAGGACTTCTACAGGATTCTAGTAAGGATCAATCTGGTTCTCAAATGTTACAGGTCTTCCTTTTGGTAAAGAAAAGATATTTTAACAGTGGTGCACAGGCCTCTGTCTTAAAAATCCTACCAGGGATATTCTCACCTCCATTACCCCTTTGTTTTCAAGATAAAGAGAGTTTCCAGGAAGATATTCACAACAGAAGAGGATATTTTTGAAGTGTTACTTTAAAGGAAGGTACAGTGGGTTTAGACAATTTATTGTGAAGCTAAGCCAATGTAAGAATTCTAATAAATTGAGGGCATGTCACATCTTTAACAGATGCTCACCTGGGGAGAAAATATCTGCAATATCTAAAATGTAGGGGATTATTAGATTTTTCAAACTTCTATAAATCAGCAAAAAAATGACAGAAAAATTAAGATTACCAAAACACTTAAATGAAATCTGAGCAGTTAATGAGTACAAAAGACATGTTCAACCTCACTAGAAATCAAATAAAATAAACTCAAATACTTTTATATCTTTATGCACACACAACAGCAATGAGTGCCTAAGTCTACCAAGACATGCACAAGAATGTTCCTACTAGAAAAAACTGAAAACCCAAAGCCTTGTCTACAATAATTAATAAAGGATATACTGATACATTCACCCAATAGAGTATTATATGACGATGAAAAAGAACAACTACACCCAACATGAATAAATACAGATGTAATCTTCACTGAAAGAAAACAGATACGAAAAAGTATATGTATATAACATTCAAGAACAGGCAAATATTATGGAGAAAGCAGTCAGTAAGGTGTTTATGTTTGGGGGTTGTAATACTGAATGAGAGTGAGCACATGGAAGAAACTAGGGTTCTGGAAATGAACTGTATATTAATTTAGGTAGTGGTTAGTTTTATCTTGCATATCTAAATTCATAAATACTTAAGGTATTCATAACAGATATTCAAATTAAGAAAGTTCAAAGTTCATTTTCTTGCTTAGGTTTAAAATTTCCAATATTTATCACAAAATAAATAAGCATGAAGGATCAAGTTTTTAGAGCATAATTTTGCAGGTAATTTTAAATCTTAAGCCCTATGAAGGTTACCAAAATAAAAAAAATCCTAAAATAGAGAGAAACATTAAAAAGGAGAAATAAGATATTCACTTCACAAAATTACTCCTTTGGGGTCTAGTTACTAAACTGCATCTTGCGGTCTGATATATATGAGTTACTGCCCAGAACATATAGGCTGTCCTTCCATCCTGGGCACTGGGACGATCACTACCACTTCTTCAAATCCAGCTAAAAGCATCAGTGCCTCAATGAAGCCTACTCCAGTCAGAACTGTTCACTTGCCTCCTCTCTGCCCGTGTCCTATATATTACCCAAGCAGAGCTCACCAACAATATTTTTAATCAACTGTTTAAAGCAGTGCTGCCAAACAAAAATACCATGTCAATCATATAAGTAATTTAAAATTTTCTTAGTAGCCACTTTTAAGATAGGAAAAGGTGAAATTAATCAATTTTATTTAACCCGATACATCCAAAATATTATCACTGCAGTATACAATCAATATAAAAAATTATGGAGATTTTTTTCCATGCTCAGTCTTAGAAATCTGTGGTATATTTTATATTTGCAGAACATCACAATTCAGACTACCAACATTTCAAAGATTAATAGCCACATGTGGCTACAGGCTGCTGTACTATTTAATAAAAAGAGCATATCTGGAGTCTAGTCCCTTGCTCTATAAAGTGTAATCTACCATCCAGCAGCATCAGTATCACCTGGGATCTTGTCAGAAATATAGAAATGCAGCCTATCTCAGAACTACTAGAAGAACTAAATTTGACAGGATACCCAGGATTGGAATGCATAGCAAAGACTGAGAAGCAGTAAATTAGATCACATATACCTTGGGAGTCTTACAGAATCGCTATTGCCATTCAACAATTATATGGTATTATCCCACTGACTAATATAGAACACTGTATTTAAATAACAATAGCTTTTCTATGAATGAATCATGTTTTCTCTACACTGTCCTGTGCAATTTTCTGCAATGATGAAAATCTTCACATATGGGCTTCACAAAATGGCAGCCACTTGCCACATGTGGCTGTTGAGCACTTGAAATGTATCTGGAGCAAATGAGAAACTGCATTTTTAATTTAATTAATTTTAATTGATTTAAACATGTGGCAAATGACTATCATACTAGATAGCACAGCTCCAAGGGAATTGGTTACTATGTTACAGTGTCATCTCTAGGAGAAGCCTTAGGACAAATTTGGAAAGTTCTAGTCAAGATAATTCTTCTGATTAACTGTACTTCTTCTGTTTTTTTTAATTTTATGAAGTCATATTTACCATCTCACACAGGCTAAGGGCAAATTTGCATCTTACGTCTAAGGAAGCATAATAAAAGTTACAACACGTGCTTTGTGTGTATTAATATTATTCCAGCTTATCATCAATTAACAATACCAATATCCATACCTGTACCATCTTTTTAATTCTATGAGAAGGACCTGGATACTCTGGAGAATACAAATCTGTGAGGAATAATGAGTTGATTAATGTCAACTTTCCCAATCCAGATTCGCCTAAAAGAAATAAGGGAAAATACCTTAAACTCACCCACTTTACCCAACCTTAAATATTCAACAGATGCTATAATCGAACTTGCTTTATGCAAGTACTTCTTGGTGGGACAATGAAATGACATTAGAAAATATGCTACAAAGAATAAGTGTCTTGTCCTCAGTTTCTTAGCTATCAAATTAAACTCATGTTTCTAAGGATTCTTATCAGCCTTCTAATTATACCACTTATATTCATTAAAAGTAATGTATCTACATTAAAAGTAATGTATCTAATAATCTACATTTTTAACAGTAATGTATTCCCAAAGAAAAAAAGTCAGTCATTATTAAAAAATCCAAGTTGGATTATATATCGCTGCTTCAGTGAAATAAAGTTTTTCTTTATTAATAAACAATAATGAATGAATAAACAAGAAATCATGCAGCTATAAAAAGCAAAAATCTGCTAATACAAAGAATAATTAATCACAATGAAAATCTCCATATAAAATTCTAAACCACAAAAAATACTTTCTAATTTAGCCACCCATCAGCCTAAATATAAGGGTGCTTCTCCACAAACCAGAATCCAAACAATCTTAGGTAATTACTTTTTCCAATGCTTCTACTCAAGGTAGGAGGTAGACAGGAAGGAAGCTAGGGCATGATTTCTACTCTGACCACATACTCCTCTTTTTTGACTCTCCATGGCTAGTCCAATATATATACTCCAGTGTATAGTAACTATTACAAGTATACCAAAATATAAATGGTTTCAAGGTATATATAACCTAAGGTTAAAACAAATTATAAATCATATTATGATAATTAACATGGCACAGAGTTAAAGTATTTATTGTTAATAATTCACTTAGCACAATAGGCATGTTTAGCCTAAGTAACTATATCACAATACTTTTATGCCTAGGAGGAATTCTTTTTATATTAGCTCTCAAAAGATCTCAAAACTGAGATCCTTTCCAGTGGTTTGGGCTTACCCTTTTGACTGAGAGCATGCCACTTTTTACTAGAGGTTGATGTATGACTCAACTCAGAGTTAAGGATGAAAAGTGGGGATAACAGCACCTGCCTGTACCCTGGTACATATTATATGATATTGATTTATTTACTTGTGGAGTCAGGGTCTCACTGTGTTGCCCAGGCTGGAGTGCAGTGGCACGATCATGGCTCACTGCAGTCTTTAACTCCTGGGTGCAGTGGTGCGCACCTGTAGTCCCAGCTACTCTGGCAGGCTGAGGCAGAAGATCGCTTGAACCCAAAAGGCGGAGGTGAGATCACGCCACTGCACTCCAGCCTGGCGACAAAGCAACACTCCATCTCAGGAAAAAAAAATATTAAAGTTCTAGTATCTAAAATGAGCAAAATCGCCAGGCGCGGTGGGTCACACTTGTAATCCTAGCACTCTGGGATGCCGAGGTGGGTGGACCATCTGAAGTCAGAGGTTGAGACCAGCCTGCAGTGGGCCGAGATTGCACCACTGCACTCCAGCCTGGGAGACAGAGTGAGACTCCATTTCAAAAACAGAACTAGCCAAGCGTGGTAGCATGCACCTGTAGTCCTAGCTACTGCGGAGGCTGACGGGGAAGGATTCCTTGAGTCCGGAGGTCAAGGCTGCAGTGAGCCATGACTGCACCACCTCACTCCTGCCTGGGCAAGAGCAAGACTCCGTCCCAAAAAAGAAAAACACACACACACACACGAAAACAAAAAACAGAATAGCATCATTTCCTTCTGATTAGTTTGAAGGAAGTGAATTGCCTGTAAAAGTTTTCATTTTCAAAAACAGCATTAAAATATAGTGTAAGGCCAGGCACGATGGTTCATTCCTGTAGTCCCAGCACTTTGGGAGGCTGAAAGGATTGCCTGAACCCAGGAGGTTGAGGCTGCAGCTGAGCGATCCTCCCGCCTCAGCCCCACAAGTAGCAGGGACTACAAGCGCTTGCCACCATGCCCAGCTAATTTTTTTGTATTTTTGTAGGGACAGAGTTTCACCATGTTGCCCAAGCTAGTCTGGAACTCCTGAGCTCAAGCGATCCACCTGCTTTGGCCTCCCAAACTGCTGGGATCACGGGCGTTGCCACCGGGCCTGGCCCAGTTACTTTCTTCAGTCTGAGCATGAGCGCTGGAATAAAAGCTCTCACTTGCATATAATTTTTTAGAGACAGTATCCCTCTGTCACACAGGCTGGAGTGCAATGGCGCAATCTCAGTTCGCTGTAACCTCAACCTCCCGTGCTTGATCGCTTATATAATCTCGGCTCAGTGTAATCGCAACCTCCCGGGCTCGATCGCATATATATATATACACACACAAACACACACACACATATATATATATATACACACACATATATATATTTGTTTGTTTATACAGAGTCTCCGTCTGTTGCCCAGGCTGGAGTGCAGTGGCGCGATCTCGGCTTACGGCAACCTCTGCCTCCCGGGTTCAAACAATTCTCTGCCTCAGCCTCTCTAGTAGCTGGGATTACCGGCGCCCGCCACGCCCGGCTAATTTTTGTATTTTTAGTAGAGACGGGGTTTCACCACGCTGGCCAGGCTGGTCTTGAACTCCTGACCTCGTGATCCACTCGCCTCCGCCTCTCAAAGTGCTGGGATTACAGGCGTGGGCCACCGCGCCCGGCCGATCGCTTATATTTTAAAAAAGATGTTTTCTTCGTTTCCTGGCCCCTTCTACCCCGCTACAAAGTTTCAAAGACTTAATGCTATTACAAAGGGTTGTCAGAGGTCAAGCTCCGGGGTGCATTCCCTAACGCGGGGCGGCCTCAAAGGGGGCCGACCCTGCCCAGGATGAGCGGCGCCAGATAGCGGGGGACGCTCCGGGGGTCCCCGGGCCCTGCCTGGGGGACGTGTTGTGGGGCGTACGTACCCAGGCTCAGGTGAGGCGAGTGGGCGGCTGGGGCTCCAGCTGGCGCTGGCCATTGAGGAGCTTCTGCGCTACCGTGCGATCGTGCCAGCCAGGCGCCGGCCAGTTGGCGCGCAGCGCCTGCTCGCGCGGAGTATGGCCCTTGCTGCGCCCGGCCCGCAGGCCGAGAAGTCATAAAGCTCCCCCTCGTAGCTTATGGGTGGCAGCGGCCGGGCCGAAGCCTCCGGACACAGACGGGCCACCTCAGCGACCGGTTACATCCCACCTAGCAGCCTGTAGCCAGCGTGCGCTCATGGACGCTCCTAGAGGACCCAGCAGCCCCGCCGCAAGTTCTGATTGGCTCCGCGTGTCTTCCGTGACGTCACCTACGGGCGCGCCTTCCGCGATGTCGCAAGGGCGCGCCTTCCGTGACGTCATAAGGTCGCACCTTCTCCTGAGCCATAGAGATGGGGCTTCGGTGACGTCACAGGCGCAGGTGTTCGGCAACGTCGCCGGGGCGGTACAGTGCCTCGAGCTGGGCAGTCATCTCCTTAGAGGGGACCCTGGTAACAGCGACCTCCCCGCCAGGTCCTGTGTGTTGCTGGCTGGAGAAGGGTAGCTGAAAAACTCAGACCCAGCAGTGTTTATGTCAGTCAAAAATAGAAAACTATGTGCGGGCGCGGCTGAGGCGGGAGGATCTCTTCAGGCCAAGAGCAGCCTAGCAGTGTGGCGCGACCCCATCTCTGTAGTCCTACCTCAGTCCCCCAGCTACTTGAACCCCAAGGTTCAAGGCTCCAATGAGCTATGATCCCACCACAGCATTCCAGCCTGCGAGACTGAGGTAAACCCTGTCTAAAAAAATGAACTATCCAAGTGTGCAACAGGGAGGGACTGCTTAAATAAAACAGGAGGCTGGCTGGGCCCTGTAATCCCAGCATCTTGGGAGGCTGAGGCGGTAGGATGGATGGCTTGGTCTCAGGAGTTCTAGACCAGCCTGGGCAACATGACGAAACCCCGAATCTACAAAACATACAAAAATTAATCGGGTGCGGTGCGCACCTGGCCTAATTTTTGTGTTTTTTGTAGAGATAGGGGTCTCGCTATGTTGCCCAGGCTGGTTTCCAACTCCTGGGTTCAAGCGATCTTCTCACCTTGGCCATGAGAGTTGCTGTCTGGATTACAGGCGTGAGGGACCGTGCCCCGCCTGGGTTAGGCTATTTAATAACGTAAGAAAGTGCTCGACCAGGCTCCATGGCTGACGCCTGTAATCCCAACTCTTTGGGAGGCAGAGGCGGGTGGATCACCTGAGGTCAGCAGTTCAAGACCAGCCTGGTCATGGTGAAACCCAGTCTCTACAAAAATTAGCCGGGTGTGGTGGCACATGCCTGAAGTCCCAGCTACTTGGGAGGTTGATACAGGAGAATCGCCTGAACCTGGGAGGCAGAAGTTGCAGTCAGCCGAGATCACAGCACTGCACCCCAGCTTGGGCAACACAGTGAGACTCCCAAGTTTGACACCAGCCTGGGTAATGTAGTGAAACCCTGTCTCTACAAAACAAACAAACAAACCCAGGCATAACTGTGTGTCCTAGCTACTTAGGAGGCTGAGGCAGGAGGATCACTTGAGGCCAGGAGCTCAAGGCTGCAGTGAGCTACAATCATCACACTGCTCCCTATCCTGAGCAATAGAATGAAAGCATGCCTCTAGATAGTTAGCTAGCTAGCTAGGTAATTGATACGTAGTTTGCTATCAAATTTTTTCCCTAGTTTGAACCATGTTTTTGTAAAATAGCATTCAACACATCAGCATTTTACAGTGTTATTAGTTGTTCATATGATTATGTTTTTCTGAAATACAGTATACTTTACAAAAGCAGTTTTGTCTTTCAAAACACATAGATAGGTCCTTAAGTGAATTTGTCTACTGTTGGCGACCTTCATACCATTTTGTCCACTTGATTGGAAAATTAGTTTCAGGTCACTATTGGCCTTAGAAGAAGAGCCCAGCGACAACAAGGAAAGGTGCTCGTGTCCAGTCACCTTCTAGATGCATTTTTACCTTCCCTTAAGGTTTCCTTTGACGAACATAGAAGTAATCTATGTAGAATTGACCCAGTGCTGCCCTGGCAGCTTTGGATGTTAGGCCAAATTTACATTTCTTACCTTTATGAGAGGCACCCTGGCAAGCTAGTGGAGTTACACATGAAGTCTGATCTCAGCTGCACTGTCCAGAGATGCAACACGGTCCAATCAAGTAACATTCTCTAAGCCCGTTTCTTTAGCGGTAAAATAAGAATAACATACCCATCTAAAAAGACAGCCTATTGTATTTGAGTGGTCTTTTATTTTCAACGAAACTGTGTTTAACACAGTAATTATTTTCATTCCCATACCACATTTGTGTTTTGTTTTCTGTTTTTGAAATGGAGTCTGTTTTGTTTGTTTGTTTTTGTTTTTGTTTTTGAGATGGAGTCTTGCTGTTGTCGCCCAGGCTGGAGTGCAGTGGCATGATCTCCACTCACTGCAACCTCCGCCTCCCAGGTTCAAGCGATTCTCCTGCCTCAGCCTACTGAGAAGCTGGGATTACAGGTGCCCACCACCACACCCGGTTAATTTTTTAAATATATTTTTAGTAGAGATGGGGTTACATCATGTTACCCAGGCTGGTCTCAAACTACTGACGTCAAGTGATCCACCCGCCTTTGCTTCTCAAAGTGCTGGGATTATAGGCATGAGCCACTGTGCCTGGCCTGTTTTTAAATAAGGATTTCTTAGCCAGGCGCAGTGGCTCACGCCTGTAATCCCAGCACTTTGGGAGGCCAAGGTCGGTGGATCGCCTGAGGTTGGGAGTTCAAGACTAGCCTGTCCAACATGGAGAAACCCTGTCTCTACTGAAAATACAAAATTAGCTGGGCGTGGTAGTGCATGCCTGTAATCCCAGCTACTTGGGAGGCTGAGGCAGGAGAATTTGTGAACCCAGGAGGCAGAGGTTGTGGTGAGCTGAGATCGCACTGTTGCACTCCAGCGTGGCCAACAAGAGCAAAACTCAGTCTCAAAATAAAAAAAAGATTTCTTAAAATGATATTTTCAGTGTTTTATAGATGATGTGTATGCAGCAATCTTAATAGGATGTTACCTGACACTTTTCAGGGCTAGAAAATGACAGTGGCAGCTGATTTGATCCAAATGTCTCTAATTCTTTTTTTTTCTTTTTTCTTTTTTTTTTTTATTTTAAGACAGAGGCATGCTCTGTCACCCACACTGGAGTACAATGGCATGATCTCAGCTCGCTGCAACCTCCACCTCCCAGGTTCAAGCAATTCTCCTGCCTCAGGCTCCCAAGTAGCTGAGATTACAGGCACGCGCTACCATGCCTGGCTAATTTTTTGTATTTTTGGTAGACACGCGTTTCACCATATTGGCCAGGCTGGTCTTGAACTCCTGACCTTAGGTGATCTGCCTGCCTCAGCTTCCCAAAGTGTTAGGATTACAGGCGTGAGCCACTGTGCCCAGCCCAGATGTCTCTAATTCTAACATGAGATGTACTGCAGGATCATAGCAGAATGAGTTGCTGATGTATCCAGAAGGAAATGAGCATGGAACTCTCACGACAGCTGTCTTGAGAAGTGTGTGTGTGCTGTGCTTGAATATCTCACTGCTCATTTATACACAGGCTTTCTGGTGACTGAGTTAATAGTGTGTGTTTCATAAATAATGTAACCATCTTTCTTCCTTCTTTTCTTTTCATTTTTCTTTTTTTACAGGGCCTTGCTCTGTTACCCAGGCTGGAGTGCAATGGTGTGATCTCAGCTCACCACAACTTCAGCCTCCTGGGTTCAAGCGATTCTCCTGCCTCAGCCTCCCAAGTAGCTGGGATTACAGGCATGTGCCACCACACCCGGCTAATATTTGTTTTGTTTTTGTTTTTGTTTTTGTTTTTGTTTGAGACGGAGTTTCGCTTTTGTTGCCTAGGCTGGAGTGTAGTGGCACAATCTCAGCTCACCACAATCTTTGCCTTTCGGGTTCAAGCAATTATCCTGCCTCAGCCTCCCGAGTAGTTGTGATTACAGGCATGTGCCACCATGCCCGGCTAACGTGTTTTTGGTAGAGATGGGGTTTCTCTATGTTGGTTAGGCTGGTCTCAAACTCCCAACCTGAGGTGATCTACCCACATCGGCCTCTCAAAGTCCCAGGATCACAGGCATGAGCCACCGCTCCTGCCCTAATTTTTGTGTTTTTAGTAGAGATGGGGTTTCACCATGTTGGCAAGGCTGGTCTCCAATTCCGGACCTCAAGTGATCAGCCTACCTCGGCCTCCCAAAGTGTTGGAATTACAGGCATGAACCACCATGCCTGGCCAGCCCTATATCTTTAAGGCTACACATTTTGCACTTGTTAAAAGTATTTGAACATACAATTACCCAGCTTCCCTTGTTGATGCTTGAATTTTGTATAATCTTAAATATTTTTTCCAATCTAAGCTTTATTTTATCCTGTTTCTTCTGTATTTGTATAACTAGGTGGCTGTCTTCATTGAAAGTTTTTTCAAAAGCCTTAAAATAGATTATTGTTCTTGGCAGCAATTTGAAAGCTATTTGAGGAGAAGGGGAGACTTATAATGATGATTCAAATGAAGCAAACTAAAAAGTAGTGAAGCAAGACAGAGGAAAAAGCAGTATTCACTTGCGCACATCCCAAAAGAATAACATTTCAAATGTAACTAGAAAAAAGTATGCTGAAGTTCACAATACAGAAATGATTATTAATACTCAAAGTAGCTTTAAAGCCCTGCTCAGCATTTGAATGTTGGGAATTGACCCAGAGGTGGCTGTAACCTAAGATGGTTCCTTCAGTAATGAGCATTTGTTCTTTTTCAAGATGATGATTATTCCCCACCTTCTAAGAGACCAAAGACCAATGAGACACCACAGCCACCAGTCCCGTAACCTGCCAATGCTGGGCAACAGAAAGTGAGGGAGTTCAACTCTGGTAAGTTCTCAGCGAAATCCACAACCTTTTCCTTCATCTTCTGGACTGTCAATGTGACTGATGAAAGTTACAACATTCTCTGCAGGGGGAAATGTTTTAGCATGTATTACTACATTTTAATCACATCTTTGTAAAGCCACGAGCATTTTGAAAGTCACATTACAGACATTGTTTAAACATAGTTTGTATTTACCAAAGCATAGGACATTATATCATCTCATATTAATTAGTTAGTTGGCTCAAAATTAGTGCTAATGACTTAGTAATTCAGTGATTTCTCTTAGCTTTAAAACTTTTATTTCAGAACTATTTCACCTCTTGGTTTTCATTTTTGCTGTGTGTCACTGCCTGCCAGCTGCTAATTTATTAACTCCCAGTGGATCATGTGTCCTGTGAAGGGACTGAATGTTAGTGGCAAATTATGTTGATGATTTGTATTTTGAGTAAGCAATTTGAATAAATAGAACATTAAGCTTGTATACATTTTGAAAATAGTATTTTAATATTCTACTGTGTCATAGTCAAAATGATTGAATATATGTTGAATTTATGTGTACTTTAAGTTGTTATATGTTTATGTTCTTTAGCATTCTAACTTGCAATTATATATATGTGAAGTATTTTTTTTTTTCTCAAGAAGATTAGACTCTGATTTATTGAGGCATCTGTTTGATGTCGTGTTAAGTGGCCTGGGCTCTGTGTAGGGGTTGAGGTTAAAGCAGGAAGAAGGGTAGTGAGGGGCAGGGGTGCCAGGATTAGATTGGAATACCTGGGGGTTCTCTGAGGCTCCCCAAGTTTCCCTGGTCCTGGTCAGCTGTGCTGCTGGCCTGGGCATCTGATGAGCCTGCAAGGGTGACTCCCAAGAAGTGAGTGGTCCAGGGGCTAGGGCAGGGACTTTGGAGTCACGCTGTTGGCTTTGAATCCAGACTCATACACTTGGTAGCTGTGAACTCTCCATGCCTCAGGGACCTGCAGAACTGAGCTCTCTCTGAGCCAGGTTCCATCCAGGCACTGCAGATCCATCCAGAGGGAAACCGCCCCAAGTTGCTCACTATTCAGTGCCTTCTCAAGCAGACCCTTGTCTCCTTCTAGGCCCTCACATTCCAGTGGAGGAGACGAAACTCATCTGCCTCTGTCCCTCTGGGCGCACCTCATGCCAGGTGCATCTGTGGACCTGGGCCATGCTCCTGGGCTTCCGAAGTTGGAGAAAGCTGTCAGGCTCAGGTGGGTACATCAGAGCAGCTGCTGCCCTCTGGACACAGTGACAAAAGAACACTCTGGGCCTGGAGCCCTGGTCTGGGGCATTGGGCAAGGCTCTTGCACTTCTCTGAGCCCATTTCCCCATCTGGAAAGTGTGCTGATTCTATCTCCCTGTGGGCACTGAGGGCTCAGTGTTAGTTTGAGAACCAGCATCTGGGATTTGGGCTATAATTCCCCTTCAGCCCCATAGCTGGGGGGAACCAGGGACTTTGTCGGGATACCCCAAGCATCAGGCCAGCTTCCTGCCCCTGGCTTGGGCTCAGCATCTGAAGTAGTCTAGGTGGCAGATGGTCCTGGTGAGGATTGGGGCTTTTCCCCAGACTGAGGTCACACCCAGAGCCAGAAATCATGGTACCTGCTCTGGGCAAAGGTGCCAACCTGTATGACAAGAGCAAAACTCTGCTTCAAAACAAAACAAAACAAAACAAAACAAAACAAAAAAAAACACCTTGCGTCATTTCAGGGGGCTCACACCTCCCTAAGGGCCTGGTAATTGGCCTGCTCTGGCCTGCACCTGGCCCCCAGGGTACAGGGTAGAGGTAACACCCCACCTTACCTGGTTTCTTCCTGCCAGGGCCAATCTTAAGACCTCAAGACTTTACAGCCTATCCCACCTCCCCCTCTGGCCAGCCTTGAGCCCTTGTGGGTCCAGCACTTTTTCCAGGCTCTCTCCTGGTTCTCCTTCTGCCTCAAGGCCTGGCTCATGCTGCTCCCCCTCCCACTCACCAAGACCCACAAAGTCCACTCCACACCCAGCTATGCCCCATCCCCTCGGATAGTCCTTTCTCTTTCCTCAGGTGGCCAGGTGCATATCTTGGTGTGAGGACCTTCACTGCACCTGGGAATGCCTACTGGTCACCTCGGTGACAGAGACCAAGGCATTTACTTGATATGAGTGCCCTGGTTCACTGTCTACATGGCCAGGGAGGGAGTCAATAATAGACTTTTGACTTGCTGCAAGGACCAGTTCTCCTGGCCCCATGGCTCTAGGGATGGAGGACGCTGCAGAAGACGCACACCTCCCTTCCCAGCTGAGGACTGTGGGTCATCTCAGGGCAATTTCACAGTCCCCACGTGCCCCACCCCCCAGCTCTGCAAATACCAAGCAGCGCAGCCTGCCTAGGGGACAGTGGGCTCAGGAGTACCCAGGTCGTCCCCAGAGTGCCCTTGCCAGGCCCCTCACCTAGCTGCTCTCACAGCTCTGTAGCAAGAGTTCTAACCTTTTTTGACTGGAGCCTGCTGAGAATAGGAGCTGTGGACTGTTTTCCCAGAAAGGCATGTACACGCTGTCCACACAAAACCTTGCATTGTGGTCAAGCGCAGTGACTCACGCCTATGGTCCCAGAACTTTGGGAGGCCAAGCCAGTTGGATCACCTGAGGTCAGGAGTTCGAGACCAGCCTGCCCAGCATGGTGAAACCCTGTCTCTACTAAAACTACAAAAAATTAGCCAGGCATTGTGGCAGCCACCTGTAATCCCAGCTACTCTGGAGGCTGAGGCAGGAGAATCACTTGAACCCGGGAGTTGGAGGTTGCAGTGTGGTAAGATTGCGCCACTGTACTCCAGCCTGGGTGATAGGAGCGTAACTCCGTCTCAAAAAACAAAACAAAACAAAACCTTGCATCCTTTCAGGGGGCTCACACCTCCCTAAGGGCCCCATAATTAAAACCCTTGGGCCTGAGGGTGAGAAACCTTATCTCATTTCTTCCCCGAGTGATCAACCCAGGGGTAAAGAAGGAGAAGCCCAAAAGCAGGACCCATGAGAAGGACCCCCTCCTGCAGTTTGAGTCCCACTCCCTCCTGCCCCTGCCTCTCCTCTGTCTGGGACTACTCCCTGCTCTGCCCCACTCTTGGGGCCATAACCATCGGGAGCTGTGTTTGGCTACAGGCCCCAGCGGCAACCCTGGGCACAAAGTGGGCAGGGTCACCTGGTGGGGATCAGAGTAACATGGCAGGAAGTGAGGGGGAAAGTCACCCTGGAACCGTGCCTCTCTGCCCCCTGACGTCACTGGGTGCACTCCTCCCTCCACTCACTCAGGCAGTGGCATGAGTTCCATGGGAGTGATGTCCTGCTGCCTCTGCTGCCTCTTTTTCTTCTTGGGGCTACCATAATACTTTCCCTTCCCCAGCCCTGCCAACCTGGTGGACATTGGACTTCCCTCTCATGGGGTCCTGGGGACAGGCCCATCCTGTATCATACCCACAGAGAGACCCTTTTTTTCTTCAGGGCCTTGGGAACAGCCAGGTTCCATGAGTTAAATGCAGATCTGAACCATACCAAGGATATACCAAGGGGTATATACTGTCCTCTACTGAAAAGTAGCTAGGGATTCCAACTAGGTGAGAGGGAGAGTGGGACAGAGCCAGACCAGACCAGGACTGATCCCCTGGAAAAAGCCTGCCATCAAAGGTATTGGTGAGTGCTGGGTGCGGTGGCTCACTACTGTAATCCCAGCAGTTTGGGAGGCTGAGACAGGTGGACTACTTGAGGCAAGGAGTTCAAGTCCAGCCTGGGCAACATCGCAAAACCCCATCTCTACTAAAAATAGAAAAATTAGCTAGGCAAGCTACGCTCCTGTAATCCCAGCTACTCAGGAGGCTGAGGCAGGAGAATCACTTGAACTGGGGAGGCAGAGGTTGAAGTGAGCCAAGATTGTGCCACTGCACTCCAGTCTGGGAGACAGAGTGAAACTGGGCTGCAAAAAAAGAGAAGAATATGGCCTTAGCAGAGGGGTCAGCCTGGCAGTGCCTTCCCTTGGGTTTCTCCGGGGTAGGCCTGTGCCGTGAAGAGGCACTTCCTTCTGCCTGTTCATGGCCCACAGCAAGAGAATGTCTGCTTCTGGGGGTTGGGTGGGGGACTGCTGGCAGAACTGGAAACCTTCTTCAGGAGGGGTTTTTTTGTTTTGTTTTCGAGATGGAGCGTCGCTATGTCACCCAGGCTGGAGTACAGTGGCGCAATCTCAGCTCACTGCAACCTCTGTCCCCCCAGGTTCAAACAATTCTCATGTCTCAGCCTCCTGAGTAGCTGAGATTACAGGCATGTCCCACCATGCCTGGCTAATTTTTGTGTCTGTTGTATAGATGGCATTTTGCCATGTTGGCCAGGCTGGTCTCGAACTCCTGACCTCAAGTGATCCGCCCACCTCAGCCTCCCAAAGTGCTGGGATTACAGGCATGAGCCACCGAGCCCAGCCCCTTCAGGTGGGTTTTGAGGCTTCACTACAATACTAGTTTCCTGTAGCTGCTGCAACAAATTACTTAAAACAACCCAAATATATTCCCTTACAGTTCTGAAGGCCAGAATTCTACAGTAAGTCCCACTGAGTCAAGGTGGCTCGGAGCAGGGTCGGTGCCTTCTGAGGCTCTGCAGGAGAATCCATTTCCTGGCCCTGGAGCTAGCATGCACTCCTCAGCTTGTGCTTCCTGTCTCAAATGACTGGAGTTTCCCACTCTACCTCCCTCCGCTCTCCATCACCTGCTCTGCTCTTATAAGGATGCGGGTGAGTACATCAACCCTGCCGGTACAAGCCAGCCAAAGACCCTTAACTTCATTATATCTGCAAAGCCCCTTTTGCCATATAAGGTTATGTTCACCAGTTCCTGGGATTAGGATATGGGCATCTTGGGGGCATCAGCCTGCTACAGCTAAGCTGCAAAACTATTACACTCTCCTGGTGTTTCAATGATTGGGGAAAAAAGGGTTTACATTTTTTGCTTAGGGATCCCTCTTAAACTTGTATCTGTAAGGTCTGGGGTCCACCCTTAACCTTGTGTGTTTTTTTTTTTTTTTTTTTTTTTGAGATGGAGTCTTGCTCTGCCATCCAGGCTGGCAGTGGCGTGGTCTCGGCTCACTGCAACGTCTGCCTCCTGGGTTCAAGCGATTCTCCTGTCTCAGCCTCCTGAGTAGCTGAGACTACAGGCGCCCACCACCGTGCCCGGCTGTTTTGTATTTTTGGTGGAGACGGGTGCGGGTGGGGAGTGGGGTTTTGGCTGTGTTGCCCTGGGCTCAAAGCGATCCGCCTGTCTCTGCTGCCAAAGTGTTAGGATCACAGGCTTACACCACCACACCCGGCTGCTGTACGGTCTTATTTCACACAGCTGAGACATGTTTCAGGAAGTTTGCTAAAAGAGCCCTGGAGACCTCCTCATTGTGGCCTTCCTGTTACCATGTTTAATTTGATTGAACTTTTCTGCCCTCCTGCTTTTCAGCTTCTCTAATAATCTCCCATTAAACCAATTCTAAACCACCAAAAAAGGGAAGTTTTTTTTTTTTGAAAGCAGTAAAATGATGTGGATTGTTAGAATATAAAATATATGAGATAAGTCATTATATGTTAGTGCTGCTCTGACATAGGGACGTATTATTGAGAATCAACTTTTGCTCGATTTTCAGAGAAATGGAATAATTTCTCTGAAATTATTCTGAAAGTATCCTGAAAGTATCGCTGATCTACGTAAACAAATTGAAGAATTGTCTGAAAGAAAATATGGTATGTCTAAACTGGAAAAGTCCTGTAATCCTGTGTTCATGAGCATTTACACAGTGGAGTTACTCTTCATCATGGGGGTATCGTGGACAGGCCCAGGGCTGCTGGTGAGTCATGCCTCCTTACACGTTTCTCCTTGTCAGGTGCTTTGTAGTGTCTAAATATTGGAAACATTCTTTGTTTCTAGATTGCTGCAATGCTAAGGAAAAGTAGTATCTCTTTAATTATCAGTTAGCATTTCTTTTAAACTCTCAACATGGAGATTGGGAATTTATTTACATATTTATTGCAAAGCCCTGGATCTTAGGGATTTCATTGAATTTTTTTTTTTTTTTTTGAGACGGAGCCTCGCTGTGTCGCCCAGGCTGGAGTGCAGTGGCGTGATCTCGGCTCACCACAACCTCCGCCTCCCGGGTTGAAGCAGTTCTCTGCCTCAGCCTCCCAAGCAGCTGGGATTACAGGTGTCAGCCACTATGCCTGGCTGATTTTTGTATTTTTAGTAGAGACGGGGTTTCACGATCTTGGCTAGGCTGGTCTTGAACTCCTGACCTCCTGATCTACTCATCTCAGCCTCCCAAAGTGCTGAGATTACAGGTGTGAGCCACCATGCCTGGCCAAATATTGTTTTTTAAAACGAATTATTTCTCTTAGTCTGCTTTGTTAAATTTGGAATTCATCTGGGCGCGGTAGCTCATGCCGATAATCTCAGCGCTTTGGGAAGTCGAGATAGGCAGATACCTGAGGTCACGAGTTCGAGACCAGCCTGACCAACATGGAGAAACCCTGCCTCTACTAAAAATACAAAATTAGACAGGCATGGTGGCACATGTCTGTAATCCCAGCTATTCAGGAGGCTGAGGCAGGAGAATCACTTGAACCCGGGAGGCAGAGGTTGTAGTGAGCTGAGATTGCACCATTGCACTCTAGCCTGGGCAAAAAGAGCAAAACTCCCTCTCAAAATAAATAAATAAATAAATAAAAAGTTCAGTACTCACCAAGGTGCCTCTGTTGTCTCTACTTTTTATCTTGATGCATCACTGAATTGACGTTAGATTTCAAACTCATCATTGCCCTTATATGATTCTAATCTGAAGCCACCTTTATATAATGATGAAAGAAGTTAGCAATTTGTTATTATCCTCTGTCTGTTGGTATATATCAAATGCTCACCTAAAAAGAGCAACAACCAGTGGAAAACATCGTGTGTTTTACTGTTTTTATTTGGATGACTATTTACGTGTAACCTGCTAGCAAACTATAAAATTGTATGAGATGCAGAATTTTAACTGAATTACTTTAAGTGAACATTTAAACATGATAAACTATATTGATGATATTTATGTTAATATACTTAAAATGAACATTTTTTCTTCATCATGGGTAATATAACCTACTCCTCAATGAAAATCTAGAATTAAATTTGCTAATGAATTCAGTAACATTTCCATAATATTTTCAGTTATGTGCTTAAGGTTCTCTTAGTATTTCTCCCACTTTTTAATAGCTATGGCTTTTTTGCCTTTGGTTTTTTTGTTTTTTTTTTTTTGGTTCATTTTAAAGCAAAAATCTCACAATATGTGATACCTGGAAAACACTGTAACCTAGTGGTAAGACCATAGGCACTGGGGACACAGGCTGGCCATGTCTGTTCTCCTGTCTGAGCTTTAGTGTCCTCTTTTGTGGTCATGAGAACTGAAGATCTATCTCAAAGATCTGATAAGACAGTAAAGTGCTTCACATAATACCGGGCATATAAATACACAGTAAATGTTTCCTCCTTATATTTTTATTGATTGAGACAGAATCTTGCTCTTTTGCCCAGGCTGGAATGCAGTGATGTGATCATGGTTTCTGCAACATCCGCCTCCTGGGTTCAGGCAATTCTCCTGCCTCAGCCTCCCGAGTAGCTAGGATTACAGGTGCCTGCCACCACGCCCAGCTAATTATTGTATTTTTAGTACAGATGGGTTTTCACCGTGTTGGCCAGGCTGGTCTCTATCTCCTGACCTCATGATCTGCCTGCCTCAGCCTCCCAAACTACTGGGATTACAGGCGTGATGAGCCGCTGTGCCCAACCTGTCTTTTCTTTTCACACCCACCCTTGGTGATGAAATGTTAAATATGTACTGGTGGATATTACTTTACTGAATATTGACTAGTGAATATTAAGTATTTATTGTCACCTTTCAGACATGAACTTATGAATTCAACAGGGGAAGATTTACAACTTGATAAATCAGCTTCGTGAGGTACGTTTTCAGTCTTAAGTCAGATTAGAAGATTATGTGAAGTAATTAACGCGTAACATTGATTTCTTTTAATGGTGGCTTCCACATGAAGTAATATGCCTCTGAGTATTAATTATGTCCTCGGACAGGAGAATTCATGTTGTCAAAATTCTCATACTCTTTAGAATGAGAAACTCATTTTCTTTTTATTAACCCGTTATAAATACATGTAAATATTGCACTTATTGGTAGACAAAACTGAAAGAACAATATTTGTCCTACTTTTGACATGCCAGATTTATCTGGCATAATGCATTGAACAGGTTATTATTGAAGTCTACACCAGTCAACTGAACAAGCATTCATCAAATGTCCATGATATGCAGGACATAACAAGTTTTCTTTTAGAGTATGGAGCCGTGCATATTATCTTTTAATTAGATGACTTAGTTAGATATGTTTTTAAAGAAATAGAAATAATTGATTTTCTTGTTTTGGCTCTGGAGTGGAGTGGGGATAAAACAGAATGGAATCACACTGTTTAGATTTAATAAAATGGAAAGATTGCAGCAAGATCATATCCCTAGTCTCCCCATAGCAAATGTCACCTATATCACCTGCTAGCTGTTTTTTTTTGTTTTGTTTTTTTGTTTTTTGTTTTTTAAGATGGAGTTTTGTTCTGTCACCCATGCTGGAGTGCAGTGGTACGATCTCAGCTCATGGCAAGCTTACCTCCTGGGATCAAGCAATTCTCCCTGCCTCAGCCTCCTAAGTAGCTGGGATTACAGGCCCCTGCCACCACGGCTGCCTCATTTTTGTATTTGTTGTAGAGTTGGCGTTTCACCATTTTGGCCAGACTGGCCTCGAACTCCTGACCTCAGGAGATTCACCCGCCTCAGCCTCCCAAAGTGCTGGGATTATGGGTGTGAGTCACTGCACTTGGATTTAATGCGATATTTCACTACAGACTTTGATAAACAGAATATTAGCATTTTTGGTGTTCTTTTTGTTTTACTCATACTATTTTTCTTTGGACTCAATTACAATAACAGAATTAAAGATCAAAGTGTAAAAGTTAAAGACCAATACGGATTCAGTAATTATTCTTTTCTATATATTGTGTTTAAATGCTATCCCTTTTTCTTTTTGCCCTTATAGCTCGAGCTGTAAAAGCCAAAGGTCCAGTGATGATCCCATACCCTTTTTTCCAGTCTCATGTTGAAGATTTTTATGTAGAAGGCCTTCCCAAAGGAAATTTTTTTTTTTTTTTTTTTTGAGATGGAGTTTTCACTCTTGTCGCCCAGGCTGGAGTTCAATGGTGCAACCTTGGCTCACTGCAACCTCTGCCTCCTGGGTTCAAGCGATTCTCCTGCCTTAGCCTCCCAAGTTGCTGGGATTACAGGTGCCCACCACCATGCCAGGCTACTTTTTGTGTTTTTAGTGGAGATGGGGTTTCACCATGTTGGCCAGGCCGGTCTTGAACTCCTGACCTCAGGTGATCTTCCCGCCTCAGCCTCCCAAAGTGCTGGGATTACAGGCGTGAACCCATGCCCAGCCAGGAATTTTGTTTTTTAAGAAGGCTGTCTACTAATGGAATTCCTGGCCTTGAGAGGATATTACTTTTGAAGGAAAGGATTTCTTTTGTTAATAGAAGGTAAGATTCTTGGATTCTTACAGGACTCTTATCTCTGTTCTGAGTAATCCATCTTTTTTATTGTTGACCAATAGTCATACCACTAGGGTTATATTTAATTAAGTCTGAGTTATTTTATGTTTTTTTGGGTTTTGTTTTGTTTTGTTTTGTTTTTAAGACTGAATTTTGCTCTCATTGCCCTGGCTTAAGGGTGATGGTATGACCTCAGGTCACCACATTCTCTGCCTTCCAGGTTCAAGCAATTCTCCTGCCTCAGCCTCCTGAGTAGCTGGGTTTACAGGCATGTGCCACCATGCCTGGCTAATTTTTTGTATTTTTAGTAGAGATGGTGTTTCACCAGGTTGACCAGGATGGTCTCAAACTCTTGACCTTGGGTGATCCACCTGCCTTGGCCTCCCAAAGTGCTGGGATTACAGAGATGAGCCACCGTGCCTGGCCTGGGCCTGCTTCTCTTTTTCTTTTTTTACATTAGCAGCTTAAAATTGGTGCCTTATTCAGACACAAGCAAAAGAATATTAGCCCGCTTTGGAAATAGGTGTGAGCCCATATATGATTTTCCTAGTTTCTCCTCCCCCTTCGCTTTTTGCTCTCTTGTTAGTATGTTAATTGTTTTCTCTCTCTGAATCTTTTTTCCTCATTTCTTTGGCAGACATTTTTACTTGTCTTGGAAGAGTAGGTGAAGAGCTGTTTTTAGGACTCTTTGAAGGGGTACAGTATGGATGACAGTCTTGGCTAATGGTAACCAGATCCAGGGAGCCAGGGTCAGCGTGAGCTAGCATCAATGCAAATTAGCAAAGCACTGGCACTCAGTGGCAGGAATACAAGTGACCGCAAAGTGTTAAACACATCTGGAAAGGGATACTGACATCATCCTCAGAATCTGTGGGGAATACACATAGCTTGTAAGACCCATTCCTCTTTGACCCTATAAAGGTTCTTTAAAGAATAATACCCTTAGCGGTTTTCTAGCCAGCTTGCCTGCTTGTTTATCTTTGAGGACAACATGCCTTGTGGAGCTCCACAGGCCCCAGAGGTGTATGAATTCTGCACTTGAAAGTGCTGAAGCTGAGAGACTGGATCTTGGTAGACCCCAAGAGGTCTGCTTTTCCTCTACTCATTGTTCCTTTTTTTCCTGGCAGCTGGCATTGCTGTTTAAATGGGTTGTTCTTTGCTGTTTAAGTTGTTTGGTAGTGGTGTGTCAGGATTTGGGTTTTCTGAATACTTTCCCGGCTGGTGACTTGAGTGGTGGTTGGGGAGGAGCTGTTTTAGGGCTGTTCTGGAGCTGTTGAGTTGGGTGTATGGATACTCACAGCTCCTCTGTTGAGGAGAATGCTGTTCTCATTGTGCTGCCTTTGGTGGTGCTGTGTGTGGCCCTTTAGATGTGGGTGGAAGTGAGTTGGGGCAGTTAATGAGATCTTTTTTAGGTGCTTTTGCTAAAGCAGCCTGCACTACAGGATTCATTGTGACTTTTTTACTTACCTGCGCATATTTCTCTGCTAGCCTTTGCTATCTTTCTCATGCCTTTGATTTTCCCAGCTCCACTTGGTTGAATTTACGTAAGTGTTCTGCTGTGGTTTAAATACGTTCTCCAAAGTTTATGTGCTGGAAACTCAGTCCTCAATGCAACAGTTTGGATGTGGGGCCTAATAAGAGAGCCCTCATGAATGAGTTAATGTTGTTATTGTGGTAATAGATAAGTAATCACAGAGTGGGGTTATTATAAAAGAGAGTTTAGCCCCTTTTGCCGTCTTGCTTTCTTGCAGTCTCTTTTCCTTCTGCCTTTTGTCGTGGGATGATGCAGCAAGAAGACCCTTACCAGATGCAGGTCCCTCAACCTTGGAATTTCTAGCATCCAGAACTGTAAGAAATAAAATTCCTTTCCTTTCCTTTCCTTTCCTTTCCTTTCCTTTCCTTTCCTTTCCTTTCCTTTCCTTTCCTTTCCTTTCCTTTCCTTTCCTTTCCTTTCCTTCCTTCTTTCCCTTCTCCTCCCTTTTCTTCCTCTCTTCCTTTCTCCTCCCTTCTCTTCCCTTCCTCTCCTACTCTCTCTCTCTCCCTGCCTCCTTCTCTCCCTTCCTCCTTCCCTCTTTCCCTTCCTTCCCTTCCTTTCTTCCCTTCCTTCCATTCCTTCCTTTCATTCCCTCCTTCCCTTTTTCTCTCCTTCCCTCCTTCCTTCCTTTTTTTTCCTTCATTCCTTTTTTTCTTTGTATAAATTATGCAGTCTGTGGCATTCTTTTATAGCAGCATGAAATAGACAAAGACAGACTTCATTTTCAAGAGCAAGCCCTTTTGTAGTTTCTGAGCGAATTATGACTGCAAAGGAAGTTCTATAGGTAGCCTCAGATCCACCACCTAGGAAGCATGCTGCCAAACAGTCCTAGCATCTAGGATTCGATCAAGTGCTGGGCAACATAATACCTCTGCAATTTAGTACCCGCTATGTACCTCCAGTTGGCTCAGCCCATCAGGGCTAAAACTACCCCTCATATCCTAGTGTCTCTTGTAGGCAGAAGCCTTGCCTAAACCCTAAGCTGCTTGGCTCACATTCTGTCTGGTGCTTTTTTTGGAGGGGGTTTAAATATACACAAAAGAAATATGATGAACCTCCATGTACCCAACCCACAGATTAAGCAGTTACCTCCATTTTTTTTTAGATTTGTTTCATCTTCTTCAATCCCCCTAAAAATGTATGTTTGTAAGGGGAAAACTGAATAAATAGCTAATTCTCCACCCTACCTCTCATTTTAAGTCACTTTTCAGAGTAGTAAGTTAGTAACCTAATAACCTTCCCTCTAGTGACCAATAGTTTTTTTCTGAATACCATTGTGAACTCATTATTGTTTGCATTTGATGTATTTCAGGCCATTGCAGTCTTTATTGTTTTGGATGCTTACATTGTCTCTTCTAGGTTAATAATTATCTCTTCAAGTTGACTCTCCTGTCTTTTTGACATGATCCTGTTAGACTTTGATGGCTTCCTTGCTTTCTGGCAAAAAAGATGTTTGGATCAATATACTGTACTGTACATGGAGTCAGCCATTTCTCTAGGGGGACTTGATTCCTTTTAGTAGAGAACACAGTTTGGGGTCTTGGACTGAATGACTTGTGAACCTCCTCTCCTGAGACTATAGCCTGCATCTTTGCATATAGCCCGTTTGGAGCTCTTGCTGAGCACTAACAGATCTCCTAAAACTCCTATGTAGTTCTGCCTCACTCTTACAAAGATTCATCTCTTGAGAGTTTTGTGCTGTGTCCCCAGATGTGGTCTTTCTGGTTCTGAAGCTTTTGTTTCAATCACCCTGAATTTCACCAGCCTTATGCATGCCGTACTTTGGATTGCTAACCCGCCCTCACTGGAGCCAATTTCTCTGGTTAGAATAGTTGCCACGACCCATGCCTAATACTCTAGTAAACAAGTTTCTACCTGGGCTTAGGTTAACTTTTGCTCCTTTGGGCCCTGTGCTCTACCAGCATTCCATTTTTTCTGAAACTCTCCCTCACCTCAAGAACTTATCTGTTCTTTAATGGTTTACTGCTGCTTCCTGGGTTCGACAGAACCCAGTTCAGGAGTTTCTGTTTTAGTTTGAGATCTTATAAGCCTGTCTCATCAGGTTGGTGTCAGCCCAGCTCTAGGGTTAGGCAGAATTGGGTGGGGGCTGTAGTGCATTTTTGGCACAGCATGTACCTGGCTGACTAGTTATCTGTCTTTTCTTTCCTGCTGCAATTCATGGGTCTTAACATCTTCTGAATGGTGTTTAGTAGGTCATCCTGTTGATTTCCTGCTAGGGAATAGTATACTCTGGCTCTGTGCCATTGGCCAACGGACTTAAGGGTAGATGACAGGCTGCATTTTTGTTAAACGGAACAATATGAAGAGATGGCTTTGTAAATAAAAAAGACTTGGCAGCAGGGCCCATTTGAATGGTTGATCTTTGGCTCCTATGTTGATATAGGCAGATCCTTGATGGGAATTTGGAATGATATTAGATCACTGGTACATCAAGTCATCCTCAAGGTGACAAGACTGTCTGTGTGACAGTCTTGAATGATATTTTGTGAATCTTTGGAGATTCTCTGTATAGGGTTTAATCATTTAATTATTTTAGTCGAGCCTGTTTAGTTTCTTTGCAAGGAGATAAGAAATGTGAAAGAGATGGAGACATTAGGGAAAAAAGCCAGGAGCCTTGTTTCCCCACCCTCTACTTGGGTTCTGGAACTGTACTCATAGGTGAGTAGTGAGGAGCTGGGCCCAAGCACATTAATCCTAGATCTAGCTCTGCTTTGCATTTTCTCCAGTTCTTGTATCAAATTCACTGCAAGCCACCCGGAGTAGTATGTAGAGGAGTCATTCAGGACCATGCTTATACTTCATTATATCAAATGGGAGATCCAGTAATTTATAGCCTGTGATTTCTGGAGTCTGGAGATGGCTCTGCATAAGCTTTGCTGAAGCAGATTTTATTACATTAGAAGAGAACCTACTGGCTGCATCCTACACTGGAAACTTTTAGATGCTAATAAGGAGGTCATGTAAAGGTCACAGAATGACTCTGGAATCCATTCCCTGCCAAGAAAGAATAATGACATTCTAGCTTGGCCTCTTTTCATTTCCCTTTGATTTTGAGTAATAAATTATCTCTTCACTTCCCAGCTGAACAGTTTGGGAGTCTCTATTCCCTAGAAAGACTCTGGTCACATACCCGTCAGATTAAATTAGGTGAAAACTCTTTGGCCTTAATGAATGTTAAAGAATTTCAAAGGGCTAATGGAAATTCTTCTAGAAGTAACTGCAACCTCCGCCTTCCAGGTTCAAGCGATTTTCCTGCCTCAGCCTCCTGAGTAGCTGGGATTACAGGCATCCACCACCACGCCCAGCTAAGTTTTGTATTTCTGGTAGAGATGGGGTTTCACCATGTTGGCCAGGCTGATCTAGAACTTTTGACTTCAAGTAATCCGCCCACCTTGGCCTCCCAAAGTGCTGGGATTACAGGCGTGAGCCACTGCATCCGGTTAAACTCGTTTTTCATGTTCCCTGCATAGGTCAGGGTCTTAGGTAGAGATTCATTCTAGCAGAACTCCCTGGATTTTAAGGCAGGCATTCCATTTATTAATTAACAAAGGAGGCATATTTCTCCCCTGGTAACCTAAAGATTTAGGTCATTTTCTCAGGGACTCCATTTCCACTGTGAGAGTTCTTGGAAAACTAAGCAGAGGATGAGGAAAAAGTTGTAAACAAGTTTGCTAGTCTCTCCCTGTCCTACAAAAGAGTATACCTCTTCTGTAACCAGAAGATCCTTTTGATTAGTCAAGGCTGGGCAGACTGAGATGAGGGTGTGTGTGTGTGTGTTTGTGTGTGTGTGTGTTGAGACAGGGTCTCACTCTGTCACCCAGGCTGGAGTTCTGTGGTGAGATCAGAGCTCACTGAAGCTTCCACTTCTTGGGCTCAAGCGATCCTCCTATTTCAGCCTCCAGAGTAGCTGGGACTATAGGAATGTGTTACCACACCCAGTTCATTTTCTAATTTTTTGTGGAGATGAGGTTTCACTGTGTTGCCCAGGCTGGTCTTGAACTCCTGGCCTCACGGGGTCCTCCTGCCTTTGTCTCCCAGTGGCTGGGATTATCGGTATGAGCCACCTCACCTGACCTGCAATGATTTTTCAACAATGTACTTTCTCTTTTATAGAGCCGCCTAAGCTAAAGATTCCCTTGAGAACAGGTACCGTCCTGTTTTTTCATGGCCTTTCTTCCATTTGTGGTTCTTGCCAAGTGAAATTTCAATGACAGCTTATCAAGATGGATAAACCCAAGTTTCCCAGTGCTGGAATATAGAAAATGGATGGACAAGTAAGTCCCACTCAGCAGCCATAGCCCAGGCATGGGGACCTCAACACACCTGAGCCCCAGACATCACCTTTCATTGTGAGTAGCTCTGAGATGACACTTCTGCTGTTCCCAATTCCAGCATTAATTGGACTAGATAGTTATTTTATGAAGAATTTTCCTATGCCACAATCCTGACCATATCTTCAAATGAACAGAAAAATTCTATTAATAAGTCAACCTTCTGTCTCACTCTGTTGCCCAGACTGGAGTGCAGTGGTGCAATTATGGCTCACTGCAGCCTCAACCTCCTGGGCTCAAGCCTCACAAGTAGCTGGGACTCCAGGTACTTGTCACCACCCCTCACTCATTTTCCCATTTGTTTTGTGTGGGATTCCACAGGACTCACTTTGAAAACTTGAGTATGCTTGGATTTTGGTATACACAGAACATATGGGGGAGCTGGAACTAATCCCCCCACATACCAAGGGACAAATTGTATCTGTTTTTGCAATTATACTGTAGGATACATTATGTTCCATGACAATGGTAATTTTTAATGACAATTTTTAATTGAGTGAAATTACCATAAAAATAATAATAGTAGCAGCTAATATTTACTGAGCTATTACTAGGTACCTATAAATACCATCGATTTTTAAATTCCCCATAACTCTTCCTTATTTCACTTAATCACTCTATCTTAAATTACTCATGCTTGCTTCAGTAGCACACGTACTTAAGTTGGAACAATAGAGAGATTGGCATGGCCTCTGTGAAAGAATGACGTGCAAATTTGTGAAGCATTCCATATTTTTAAAAAAAGAGAGAAAAAAATTATTCCCAGATTTTCATTGTGTTTGTGCATATGACCTTTTGTTTAGGTTGAATTATATCCAAAGATGATATTTCCAGAAGTGAGATTACTGTGAATCACAGGATATGAGTGTTCTTATTACCCTTGATATAAATTGCCGAGCTTTCAGGCATGGTGGCTGTCAGCTTATATAATTCTAGCACTTTGGGAGGCTGAGGTGGCAGGATTGCTTGAGGCCAGGAGTTGGAGGAGGCAGTATAATGAATCACTGTGTGTATTTAAAAAAAATTTCCAAGCCTTATCCTGGAAGGCTTATATATAGTTTAAACACCATTAATACTACAAGAAAATGGCTATTTCAGTGCACCTTCACGGGCACATGTATTTAACAAGTTATTTTCTGTATGATAAATAAAAGATCTCATATTACTATGTCACCTTTTTTTTTTTTGAGACACAGTCTCGCTCTGTCGCCCAGGCTGGAGTGCAGTGGCATGATGTTGGCTCACTACACTGCAACCTCTCTGCCTCCCAGGTTCAAGTGATTCTCCTGCCTCAGCCTCCTGAGTAGCTGGGATTATAGGCACACGCCACCACGCCTGGCTAATTTTTGTATTGTTAGTAGAAACGGGGTTTCACCATGTTGATCAGGCCGGTCTCGAACTCCTGACCTTGTGATCTACCCGCCTCAGCCTCCCAAAGTGCTGGATTACAGGTGTGAGCCACTCGCCCAGCCTATTTGTCACATTTTTTTAATCTTTTCTTATGTTAGCTTATTAGCTTTATTTCTTTGTTGTCCTTTTTTATTTTTTAATTTTTAATTTTTTTTTTTTTTTTGAGATGAAGTCTTGCTCTGTCTCCCAGGCTTGAGTGTAGTGGCACAGTCTCAACTCACTGCAGCCTTGACCTCCTAGGCTTAGGTGATAGCTTCCACCTCAGTAGTTGGGACTGTAGGCACATGCCACTATGCCTGGCCAATTTTTGTTTTATTGTTTTTAGTACAGACGAGGTCTTACTTTGTTTCTTAGACTGGTCTGGAACTCCTGCCCTCAAGCGATCCCCCCCACCATCCCCTCCCAAAGTACTGGTATTATAAGCATGAGCCACCATGTCTGGGGTGTCCATTCTTTTCCATTTATTTATAGAGTTAATTTGTCTTTTACTAATTTGATGATCTGTTTAATCTTAAATTATAAAAATAGTAAATATTTTTAAATAAAGAAGTGAAAATTTTCCTTTACTCTTTAGACCCATAATCTTATCTCAGGAAATAATTGCTGTTGAGAAAATGGGCCATATCCTTCAAGATACATACATGGTGATTGAACATCACTTCACATTTTCATATTTCGTGGACATTTGTGCCAATACCTGTTGATCTATCTTAATCCTTTTCATGGTTGCATGATATTTTATTACATGGATGTATCACAATGTACTAGTCAACTGCTGTAGGCATTTAGGCTCCTTCTAATATTTGCTTTGAGCTCTTTATATAATTAAAAATTAAACCCCTCAGCCAGGTGTGGCAGCTCACACCTGTAATCCCAGCACTTTGGAAGGTTGAGATGGGAGAACTGCCTGAGTGTGGGAGATCACCACCAGCCTGGTCCACATAGCGACACTTTGTCTCTACTAAAAATTAAAAAAAAAAAAATGAGCTACACATTGCACTGTACACCTGTAGTCCCAGCTACTGGGGAGGCTAAGACTGGAGGATCACTTGAGCCTAGAAGGTCGAGGCTGCAGTAAGCTATGATCACACCACTACACTTTAGCTTTGGTAAGAGCAAGACTGCGTTTCTTAAACAAAATGAAAATTAGATGGGAATATTGCTCGAACCATGGAGGTTGAGGCTGCAGTTAACTGTGATTGCACCACTGCAGTCCAGCCTAGGCAATAGAGCAAGATCCTTTCCCTAAAAATAAAATAAAATATAAAAATAAAATAAAATAAAATTAAATTAAATTAAATTAAATTTAACCTTCTATCATATTTCCCAGTAAGACGTTCCCTCTTACGTTTCTCCTAGAAGCCCTTGAATTTTGTTTGCTTTTCACATACCATTTAAAACTTTTTAAGTACTGATGTCTGTCTGTGTCATCCCTCTTTTTTTTTTTTTTTTTAAAGAATGTCTTTTTGTCACTTCCAGCTGGATCTACCATGAAAGACTTCAGAGTCCAGGAAGAGAGACTGACTGGGCAACATGTTATTCAGATACAAAAAGACTTGCACTGTAACTCAAAAATGATCAAATGATAGTGCATGCATCAAGTGCAGTGAGAAGCTCTTCTGGAGGGTGAGAGAAGCTTCCAGTTAAGGTGACATTGAAGCCAGGTCCTGAAAGATGAAAGAGAGTTGTATGAGAGTGGGGAGGGAAGGGGGAGGTGAAAGGATGGGGAATGGGCTGGGATGGGATGGAGTGAGCAGCCCAGGCAGGGAAACCAGCACTGTACAGACCTGAACAATGAAGATGGCACATTTTGTTCAGAGAATGGTGAATTAAGTGTGGCAGGAATGCTTTGGAGAAATGGTCATTTGCTTGTCTGGAATTTTGCCTGAGACCTCATTACAGTTTCTAAGTTTTTGATGTTATCATGCATCACTGTCCTTGTCAAACAGTATGATGATCACAATAACATCAAGCATAATATTTCATTAATTCTCACAAAAACAGGTAGGTGCCACAGTTATCCCCATTATATGCACAAAATGATGAAGACTTGGGGTTAATGAGCGATTTGCCCAAGCTCACCTGGTTATTAAGAATGAGTCATATGTTAGGTCTGGTCTGACTTTAATGCTTGCCTTGTTCATGAGCACCATGCATTGTCTCTCCTATGCAGTTAAGCAGGTAGACAGGTAAGAGAAGAACTCATGTTTCTCTCTACTCACATGCTTCTGACCAAATGTGTGTGTGGAGTTTCTACACCAATTCTCCAACTCTCTGGATACCAACTGCGTATTCCACAATTCCATTCCAATACTACCTCGGGTTAATGCAGACCTCACAGGTTAGGGGCTCAGTCCCACGAGACCACCCTCACTTCAGATGCCAATTGCAAGTCCTAGGTTGTCACCTGTATTTCGACCAACCAGTTAGAAATCAGGGTTTCCCATGACACAGAACTTAGAAAAGCAGGATTTTTTTTCTTTTCTTTTCTTTTCTTTTTTTTTTTAAGAGACAGGGCCTCACTCTGTTGTCCAGGCTGGTGTGCAATGGTGCAGTCATAGCTCATTGAAGCCTCAACCTCCAGGGCTGAAGTGATTCTCCTGCTTCAGCCTCTCAAGGAGCTGGAATTACAGAGTTCCCACCACCACATCTGGCTAATTTATTTTTTGTATAGATGGGGTCTTCTTATGTTTCCCAAGCTCTTCCTAAGCTCAAGTGATTCCGCCCACCTCTGCCTTCCAGAGTCCTGGGATTACAAGCATGAACCACCGCATGTGCCAGCTTATTTTCTATTACTGGCTTAATGTAAAGGCTCTATCTCAGGAACAGCCAATGAAAGAGATGCACAGGACAAGGTAAGTGGGGAGGGGCACAGAGCTTCCATGCCCTCTGTTGGGCATGCCACCCTCCCAGGACCTCCTTGTGTTCAGCAATGTGGAAGCTCTCCAAACCCTGCTGTTTGGGTTTTTATGGAGGCATGATTGATAAAATCATTGGCCATTGGTAGTTAAGTCAATCTCCAGTTCCTTTTGCCTCCTGGAGTTCAGCAGGTGAGGCTGAAAGTTCCAAGCCTCAAAAAATGTGGTTGGGGCCGGGCGCGGCAGTTCACGCCTATAATTCTAGCAGTTTGGGAGGCCAAGGCATGTGATTCACTTGAGGTCAGGAGTTTGAGACCAGCCTGACCAACATGGTGAAACCCCGTCTCTACTAAAAATAACAAAAATTAGCTGGGCGTTATGGCACATCCCTATAATTCCAGCTACTCAGGAGACTGAGGCAGGAGAATTGCTTGAACCCAGGAGGCGGAGGTTGCAGTGAGCTGAGATTGTGCCATTGCACTCCAGCCTGGGCGACAGAGCGAGACTCCGTCTCAAAAAAAAAAAAAAAAAAAATGCGGTTGGTTCCTCTGGCAGCCAGCCCTCCTTCTGAAGCAGTCTAGGAGCTTGCAGCCACTCTGTCAGTTCAACAGCATCCCACATGCATTCTTACCATGCTGCAGATCTGAAAGCCCTTAGAGGCTCTTGTGTCAGGAACCTGGGACTAAGACTAAATATCAAAACAGAAAATGCTCCTATTACCTTTGTCACTAAGGGCTTTATAAGAGCTTTAGAAGCTCTATGCCAGGAACCAGGGGCAGAGACCAAATATATATTTCTTTTCTTATATTTGAGACAGAGTCTCACTCTGCCACTGAGGCTGGAGTGCAGTGATGTGATCATAGCTCACTGCAGCCTTGACCTCCTAGGCTAACGCGATCCTCCACCTTAGCCTGTCCAATAGCTGGAACTACAGGCGTGCATCACCATGTCCAGCTGATTTTAATTTTAATTTTGTAAAGGCAGGGTCTTCCTATGTTCCCTAGGCTGATCTCAAACTCTTGACCTCAAACATTCCTTCCTCTTTGGCCTCCCAAAGTGTTGGGATTACAGATGGGAGCCCCCATGCCCACCAATCACAAGGATCTTTATAAGAGAAAGAAGGAGATAAGAGAGTCAGAATTAGAGAAGGAGATGTGGTGATGGAAGAAGAGGTCAGAGAGGGAGATTTGAAGATGCTGCACTTCTGGCCTTGAATATGGCATCAGGGGCCATCTTCAATGTGAGTCAAAGATTGGGGGTGGCTTCTAGAAGCTGGAAAAGGCAAGGGAGCACATTCTCTCTAGAGCCTCCAGAAGGAATGCAGCCCCTCTGACACCTGACTTTAGCCTTAATAGACCTAGTTGGGCTTCTGGCCCCTAGAACGGTAAGATGGTAGATTTATGGTGTTTGAAGGCACTAAATGTAGGGTATTTTGTTGTAGCAGCAAGAAAAAATGAACATGAAGCCAGGGCTTCATGTTACAGTTGCTCACACCTATAATCCCAGGATGTTAGGAGGCTGAGGTGGGAGGATCACTTGAGCCCAGGAGCTTAAGACTAGCCTGGGCAACATAATGAGACCTCATGTCTTAAAAAAAATTTTTTTAAAGGCTAGGCGTAGTGGCTCTCATTTGTAATCCCTGCAGTTTGGGAGGCTGAGGAGGGTGAATCACAAGGTCAGAAGTTCAAGACCAACCTGGCCAAGATGGTGAAACCCCATCTCTACTAAAAATACAAAAATCAGCCAGGTGTGGTGATGGGTACCTGTAATCCCAGCTACTCGGGAAGCTGAGTCAGAGAATCACTTGAACCCAAAAGGCAGATATTGCAGTGAGCCGAGATCGCGCCATTGCACTTCAGCCTGGGCGACCAAGACTGTGTCTCAGAAAAAAAAAAAAAAAAAAAAAAAAAAGCCAGGTGTTGTGGCATGCAGCTGTGGTCTCAGTTCCTAGGGAGGCTGAGGCGGGAGGATTGTTTAAACCTGGGAGATTGAGGTTGCTGTAAGCTGTGATTGCACCACTGTACTTCAGCCTGAGCAATAAAGCAAGACCTTGTTTCAAAAAGAAAGAAAGAAATGAGCATGGTGGGAATGGGGACAAATGGCAATGTTAAGTAGAGTGATCAGGGTTGGCCTCATAAGTGAATATTGAGCAAAAGTTTGAAGCAGGTGATGGAGCTGGCCAAGGTGCTGAAGGAAGAGCATTGTAGGCTGAGTCAACAGGATAAAGGCATTAGGAGGAAACTCCCTGGTGTGTCTGAGGCCCTGGAAGGAGGCCAGCGGAGCAAAGAGATAGAGGAAGCGAAGTCAGCGAGTAGACCAGGGAGTTGCTGGGCTGGAATCAGTACAGATCACGTAAGCCCTGGGATGCTATTGCTGGGGCTTTGGCCTTTGACTAAAATGGAACCACCGAGGGGTTCTGAACAGAGAGGCGACATGATCTGTCTCCTGATTTAAAAGCACGCCCTGGCTGCCAAGTTGAGGAAGACTCTGGGAAGATTTGGGTAGAATCATGGGGGCCAAGCTGTGGCAACATCCCGATGGGAGATGATAGTGGTCCTGACCGAGTGCATGGTGGTGGTGAGAGATGGTCAGAGCCTGGATACATGTTGAAGTCAGTCAATAGGATTTCCTGACAGACTGGATGTGAGCTGTGAGGGAAGGCAGGGGTCAAGGTTGAGTTTGATTCTAATTGAATTATTAATTTTTAAAAACCCTACTGCCTTTCCCAATCCTACCAAGTAAAGGATGCTGGATAAAAAAAATCCCAAGTCAGGTCAGGGTCAGTGGCTCACACCTATAGTTCCAACAGTTTGAGAGACAGAGATGGGAGTATGTTTTAAGGCCATGAGTTTGAGAGCAGCCTGGGCAACATAGCAAGACCTCCTCTCTACAAAAATAAAAGAAATTTAATAAAATAAAATAAATATAGCCGGGCATGGTGATGTGTACCCATGGCCCCAGTTACTCAGGAGGCTGAGGTGGGCAGATCTCTTGAGGCTAGGAGTTTGAGGCCAGCTTGGGCAACATAGCAAGACTTCTCTCTCTGCAAAAATCTTTTTTCAAAAGCCTGACATGGTGGTACTTGCCTGTATTCCCAGGTATTGGGGCGGCTGAGGCAGGAACATCTCTTGAGCCCAGTTGATCAAGACTACAGTGAGCTATGATTATACCACTGCACTCCATCCTGGGTGACACAGTGGGACGCTGTCTCAAAATGCAAATGAAATCTCAAGTCAGACCAGTCCCTTCTAGGCTATGTAGGCCTTGTAACCACATAGTGGCATGATCGGGTTTGTGTGGCTGTGGATGAGGAGACCCCTGCCTGATTGTCGTTGGCTATGTAATCAGTTTATTTTTCAATATAGTAATTAAATATATTTCATCATGGTCTCAGATATGTGTGGATTTTGGAATTCCCCTTGGAACAGGTTGTAACATCTTATTTGCTCCATCATTCCGTAATTTTTAAATCTGATCAGTTTTGAATAAGATCGGAATTGATATTAGACTACCTAGTCAGTTTTGATTATTGAGAAAATGAAATTGTGTTGTTTGCACTTTATCCAAGATTGGTGTCATGTTGGGTAAATCTAATCAATACTTGAACAAATGCAAAATTAGAGCTTTATCATGAAATACTATGTCATTCTTGAAGAAGATGCCATTTCTTTTCTTTTTTTTTTAAGATAGAGTCTTGCTGTTGTCACCTAGGCTGGAGTGCAATGGTGCGATTTTGGCTGGCTGCAACCTTTGCCTTCTGGGTTCAGGCAATTCTCCTGCTTCAGCCTCCCAAGTAGCTGAGATTGCAGGCGCCTGCCACCACACCCTGCTAATTTTTGTATTTTTAGTGGAGACAGGGTTTCACCATGTTGGCCAGGCTTGTCTCAAGCTCCTGACCTCAGGTGATCTGCCTGCCTCAGCCTCCCAAAGTGCAGGGATTACAGACGTGAGTCACCATGCCCGGCCTCCATTTATTTTTCGTAGTCTTTAATAAACAGCTGCTATCTTTGCAGACTTGCTATTTAGGCACTTAGGAGTTTTTCACTAGAATGCATGTGAAGAAAGACCATGGGTATTTGTAATGAATTTAGCATTCATTGTTTGACTACATGACTGTCCCCAGAGCTGTAACTTTACTAATGAAGTTTTTAGAAGCCACTTAGCTAGCAACTGAGCCTAACCAGCCACTCACCTTCCTTATTCAGTGCTGTTTTGTTCTTGCCTATTTCTTCTCCAACTTGGCTACACTCACAAAGTGATACAAACTTGCATTTGTTTTCTTTCCTTTTTAGAGACAGGGTCTTGCTCTGTTAGGCTGCAGTACAATGACATGGTCATGGTTCACTGTAGCCTCAAACTCCTGGGCTCAAACAGTTTTCCCACTTCAGTCTCCCAAGTAGCTGGGACTACAGACATGTGCCACCATGCCCAGCTAATTTTTTCATTTTTGATCGTAGAGATGGGATCTTGCCAGGTTGCTCAGACTGGGCTCAAAACTCCTGACCTCAAGTGATCCTCCTGCCTCAGCCTCCCAAAGTGCTGGGATTACAGGCAGGCATGACCACCTGTGCCCAGCCCCCTATTATTATTATTTTAAATAATAGCTTTATTAAAATATTATTCACATGCCATTCACTTTATTTATTGAAATCTGCAATTCAGTAGGTTTTAGAATATTCAGAGAGCTGCGCATCGATCACCACAGTGACTTTTAGAACCTTTTATTACCCTATAGAGAAATCCATACCCCTTAGCAACTACCTTCTACTCCCCCCACCTGCCTTGGCCTCCAGCCTTAGGCAACCTTTGATTCATTTTTTGTCACTATGGATTTGCCTAATCTGGTCAAATGGAATTGTACAATATGTGATCTTTTGTGGCTTTTTTTTTTTCCCTCTTAGCACAATGTTTTCAAAGTTTCTTTATGTCATAGTGTATATCAATGTTTCATTCCTTCTGTGGCTGAGTAATATTCCATGGTAGAGACACACTGCATTTTGTTTATCTGTTCATCAGTTGGTGGATATTTGGGTTGTTTCCATATTTTGGCCACTGTGAATAATGCTGCTACAAAGATTGTTGTACAAGTTTTTGTGTGGACATATATTTTTATTTTTCTGGGATATATGCCTAGGAGTGAAATTGTTGCATTATATGATAACTATACGTTTAGCCTTTTGAGAAACTGCCAGACTGTTTTCTAAAGTGGCTACACCAGTTGGGTGCGATGGCTCACACCTGTTGTAATCCCAGCTACTCAGGAGGCTCAGTTGGGAGGATGGCTTGAGCCCATGAATTCAAGACCAGCCTGGGCAAGTTAGTGAAACCCTGTCTTCATTAAAAAAAAAAAAATCCAATTAAAATGACAAGAAAAGAAATACCCAAAGTGATTACACGATTATATGTTCCCACCAGTAATGTATGTGGGTTCCAATTCCTCCGCATCTTCACTGACATTATTTTTTTTTTCTAGATAGGGGCTTGCTCTGTCTCTCAGGCTACAATGCAATGATGCCATCACAGTTCACTGCAGCCTTGACCTCCCAGGCACAAGTGATTCTCTCATCTGAGGCTCCTGAGTAGCTGAAAATTACAGGTGTACGCCACCATGCCGGGCTAATTTTTATATTTTTTTTGTAGTGATGGGATTTTACCATGTTGCTTAGGCTGGTCTCATACTCCTGGCCTCAAGTGAGCTGCCCACCTCAGCCTCCCAAAATTCTTAAAAAGAATTACAGGCTGAGCCACCATGCCTGGCCTTCACCAACATTTGTCATTATGTTTTTTTTTTTTTTTTTTTATACCTTAAAGCAATATAAGAACAAGTGTCTTCAATTATAGGAAACAGTATAATCCCAGGGCATTGGGAGGCTAAGACAGGAAGACGTGTTGATGCCAGGATTTTGTTTGTTTTTTCTTTTTAGACAGAGCTTGCTCTGTCACCCAGGGTGGAGTGCAGTGGTGCAGCCCACTGCGACCTCTGCCTCCCAGGTTCAAGTGATTCTCCTGCCTCACTCTCCCAAGTAGCTGAGGCTACAGGTACACGCCACTGCTGCCCGGCTAATTTTTATATTTTTAGTAGAGTCAGAGTTTCACCATATTGGCCAGGCTGGTCTCGAACTCCTGACTTTAGGTGATTTGCCTGCCTTAGCTTCCTAAAGTGCTGGAATTACAAGCATGAGCCATCATGCCCAGCCTGATGCCAGGAGTTTTAGACCAGCCTGGGCAACCTAGCGAGACCTCATCTCCACAGAATATTTAAAAATTAGGCCCCTACCCTGCCTATTGAGAACCAAAAGAAGGATCCAAATTCTCCCTAGCTCAACTCTAGCCATTTCCTGATTGCTTCATCAGCAAGGAGCTGGTTATTGGGCTGTCCAGACCTCCCAAGTGACACAGAAATGAGGTGAGGGAGTTTTCCTGCTGCTCCACTCTGTGAGGAGTTGGAGGATGATGTTGACTCATTTGCAGAGAGAGATGCCTTGTAGGCACCTTAGGATGGAGGGGACCCTGATCCCAATGTCATTTTTTTCTTTAGAAACAGGACCTCGCCCTGTCACTCAGGATGGAGTTCAGTGGTCCAATCACGGCTCACTGTAGCCTCAAACTCAAGCAATCCTGCCACATCAGCCTTCCCAGTAGCTGGGACCACAGGTGAGCACCATGACACTCTGTGAATCTTGTTGTGATTTTTTTGTAGAGATGGGGCCTCACTATGTTGCCAGAGCTGACCTTGAACTCCTGCACTCAAGGGATTTTCCTGCCTTGGCCTCCCAAAGTATTGGTATTACAGGCATGAGCCATTGTGCCCACCGTCTCTGGTTCTTTACCTTCTGTCTCCCTCTTCCACTTTTAAAGAATGCTTGTAATTACATGGGCTCTCCTAGATACTCCAGGATAATCTTGTTTTAAGGTCAGCTGATTAGCAACATTAATTTTATCTGCACTCTTAATTCCCCCTTCCTATGTAATTGTGCTGTGTAACATAGGACATGAACAATTGGTGGGGGTGGGGGTTATTACTTTGGCCACCACGGTAACTGTTTTGTGCCAGGTACTGAGCTAAGCACTGGTGAATTAAGCATGAATAACACACTCAACCTAATCTCCATCCATTCATGGGAGGAGCACCTCACCTGCCATGCTCCTGAGAATCTTGGGAGTCAAGGAAGTCTTCTGTGAGGAGGTGATGCCAAAGCGGACAAGTGACAGAGGAGCCGAAGCTAGCCAGGAAGAGAGTAGAGGTTTAAGGGGAAGCGTATTATAAGCAGAGGGTATCACCCACTTCAGAGACTCCCAGAGGAGAAAGAGTGCATTCAGGGGACAGATGAGGCTCAATTGGACTCCATAGCAGGTGAAATGGAGTAAGGCTGCCTTGCAAGGCAGGGCAGAGCAGAGGCTGTTAAGGAGTTTGGACTTAGGGTAGGTTTATCAACTGAGTAGCTGCCTCAGACCCATTGGACAAGGTCGGTTCCAATGTACAGGATTGCGGATGGTAGGTTTTTGATTACTGTGGCACTTCAGAATGATATTTGGCCTCATGGTAGCACGTAGCCTATGAAGGCTGTTGCTATGGTTGTGAGTAGGAGAATAACACCAATATTTCAGGTTTCTAAGAGGAATCTCCAAGACAAGGACAAGTGATGTAAATGGGGGAGTAACGTGATGAGATTCATGGATTAGAGACATGGCTCAGGCTGCTGTAGAGAAGGCACCAGGGGGAACAGATGGCTCAGTGGGTGTGCAGGAGACCTCTCACTGAGTTTAGGGAGAGGTTTTTAAAATAGAAGAAGTTTGAGAAATTTAAATGATAAAAGAAGTTTGAGAAATTTAAATTTAAATTTAAATTTAAATGAGAGGTTTTTAAAATAGAAGAAGTTTGAGAAATTTAAATGATGGGGGGATAGGTTAAAGATACAGGAAAGTGGGAGGAAGAACTGACAAGTGAGGTTCTTGAGAGGGCAGGAGAAGAGGAGATTCCCACAGGGGAATTAACACTTTCTTTTCTTTTTCTGAGACAGGGTCTCACTCTGTTCACCCAGGCTGGAGTGCAGTGGCATGATCTTGGCTCACTGTAGTGTAGACTTCCCAGGCTCAAGGGATCCTCCCACCCCAGACTCCCAAGTAGCTGGAACTACAGGTATGCACCACCACCACACCTGGCTAATATTTTTCTTTTTTCAGTAGACACAGTGTCTCATTATGTTGCGCTGACTGGTCTCCAACTCCTGGCCTCCAGCGATCCTCCTGCCTAGGCTTCCCAAATTGCTGGGATTAAAGGCATGATCCACAATGCCCAACCTCTACTAGTTCTGTATTCTCTAAAGTTGTCTTTATTTTATGCTAGTGTGTCCCTCATTATGCTGGTCCTCTGTGGAAGTTAATACTTTTTTTTTTTTTGAGATGGAGTTTCACTCTGTTGCCCATGCTGGAGTGCAATGGCACTGTCTCAGCTCACCGCAACCTCTGCCTGCCAGGTTCAAGCGATTCTCCTGCCTCAGCCTCCTGAGTAGCTGGGATTATAGGCATGTGCCACCATGCCCAGCTAATTTTGTATTTTTAGTAGAGACAGGGTTTCTCCGTGTTGGTCAGGCTGGTCTCGAACTCCTGACCTCAGGTGATCTGCCTGTCTTGGCCTCCCAAAGGGCTGGGATTACAGGCATGAGCCATTGCGCCTGGCCAAAATTAATACTTTTTATATTAAATTGACATATATGTATTTTTTTCTTTTTGATGCTGGGTCTCACGCTGTCACCCAGGCTGGAGTGCAGTGGCACAACCTCTGCTCACTGCAGCCTCCACCTGCCAAGCTCAAGCAATTCTGCCTCAGCCTCCCATGTAGCTGGGATTACAGGTAAGTGCCACCACACTGAGCTAATTTTTGTGTTTTTTGTAGAGATGGGGTTTTGCCATGTTTCCCAGACTGTTCTCAAACTCCTGAGCTCAAACAATCCACCCACCTTGGCCTCCCAAAGTGCTGAGATTACAGGTGTGATCCACCTTGCTCATTCTAGTTTAAACTTTTGAGTTGATCGTGTCTCCTGATTAGACTCCTACAAATACAGAATTGATGCTAGGAAGGGTACCAGGAGATAGACCCGCACAGATAGCATTTGGGAATAGGTTTGGTTATCCATGGAACAGTGCTGAACTCCTTCCTAATGGGATATAGGATGCTGGTGATTTCCAGGAAGTGACCTCACAATAACTCAAGCTACCACTTACTGTTGATTGTGGTGAAATGCCCGGTGAAGCATATGCCCTGCGAGCTTAGGGGTGCTACAGTTGACCACTGCCGCAGTAAAGATGACTCTGAAGAATGGCATGGGATGGATCCTTTCGAATGCACTTGAGCAGCGGTCTCCAACCACAGGGCCATAGAACCAGAGGTGAGCAGCAGGCGAGTGAGGGGAAACATCATCTGTATTTCTAGCCCCTCCTATCGCTTGTATGACCACCTGAGCTCCATGTCCTGTCAGATGAGCAGCAGCATTCGATTCTCATAGAAGCACAAACCCTGTTGTGAAGTGTGCATGTGAGGGATCTAGGTTGTGCACTCCTTATGAGAATCTAATGCCTGATGTTCTGTCACTGTCTCCCATCACCCTAGATGGACAGTGTCGTTGCAGGAAAACAAGCTCAGAGATCCCACTGAGTCTACATTATAGTGAGTTGTAGAATTATTTCACTATATATTACAATGTAGTAATAACAGATATAAAGTGCACAATATATGTAATGCGCTTCAATCATCCTGAAATTATTCCCTCCACTCCCAGTCTGTGGAAAAATTGTCTTCCACACATTTACTCTGTGTTTTTGGTAGAGACAGGGTCTTAATATATTGCCCAGGCTGATCTCAAAGTCCTGGTCTCAAGTAATATACCTCTCAGCCTCCCAAAGTGCTGAGATTACAGGCATAAGCCACCACCCTCAACCAAGACTGTTTCTTAAACCAAATAAAAATTAAGTGAGATTACTTGAGCCCAGGTGGTCGAGGCTGCAGTGAGCCCTGGTTGCACCACTGCTCTCCAGCCTAGGTGACAGAAAATAAAAAATAAAATAAAAATAATGTCTCAAAAAATAAAATAAAATACAAATTAACCCTTTATGACATTCCCAGTAACTTTCCCTCCTAAGTGTTCCCCACAAGTCTTTGAATTTTGTTTAATTTTCACATACCATTTAAGACGTTTAAGAACTTACGTCTGTCTGTGTCATCCCTTTATTTCAAAAGAATGTCTTTTTGTCACTTCCAGCTGGATCTACCATGAAAGACTTCTGAATCCAGGAAGAGAGACTGACTGGGCAACATGTTATTCAGGTACAAAAAGACTTGGACTATAACTCAAAAATGATCAAATGATAGTGCATGCATCAAGTGCAGTGGGAAGCTCTTTTGGACAGTGAGAGAAGCTTCCAGTTAAGGTGACCCTTGAAGCCAAGTCCTGAAAGATGAGGAAGAGTTATATGAGAGTGGGGAGGGAAGGGGGAGGTGGAGGGATGAAGAATGGGCTGGAATAGGATGGAGTGAGCTGCTCAGGCAGGGAAACCAGCACTGTACAGACCTGGACAATGAAGATGGCACATTTTGTTCAGGGAATGGTGAATTAAGTGTAGCAGGAATGCTTTGTAGAGACAGTAATTTGCTTGGATGGAATTTTGCCTGGGAGACCTGACTACAGTTTCTAATGTTTTGATGTTATCATCCATCACAGTCCTTGTCAGATAGTTTGGATAGTATAATGATCACAATAACACCAAGCATAATATTTCATTAATTCTCACAGAATCACAGGTAGGTGCCACAGTTATCCCCATTTTATGAATGAAGTGATGAAGAGTTAGAAATAATGAGTGATTTGCCTAAGCTCACCTGGATGTTAAGACTGAGTCAAATGTTGGGTCTGGTCTGACTTTAATGCTTGCTTGAGCACCACGTATTGCCTCTTCTATGCAGTTAAGCAGGTAGACAGGTGAAAGAAAAGCCCGTATTTGCCTCTACTCACACACTTCCAACTGAATGTATGTATAGAGTTTCTACACCAAATTCACCAATGCTCTGGATATTAACTGGGTATCCCACGATTTTATTCTGACACTACCTGGTGTTAGCACAGACCCCACAAGTTAGGGGCTCAGTCCCACGAGACCATCCTCACTTCAGATGCCAGTGGCAAGTCCTAGGTTGTCACCTGTACTTTTGACCAACCTGTTACAAATCAGGGGTTCCCATAACTCTCTTCTTGGGTTTAATAATTTGCTAGAATAGTTTACAGAACTCAGAAAAAGTTTATTTTCTTTTTTTTTTTTCCCAAGAGAGAGGCTCTTATTTTGTTGCCCAGGCTGGTGTGCAGTGGTGCAGTCATAGCTTACTGTAGCCTTGACTGCCTGGGCTCCAGTGGTTCTCCTACCTCAGCCTCCCTAGTAGCTGAGACATGCCTGTACCACCACATCTGGCTAATTTCTTTTATTTTTTTGCATAGATGGGGTCTTGTTGTGTTGCCCAGGCTGGCCATAAATTCCTAGTCTCAAGTGATCCTCCCACCTCAGCCTCTTGAAGTGCTGGGATTACAGATGTGAGCCACCGCATCTGGCCAGTTCATTTCCTATTACTGGTTCGTTGTAAAGGATACATCTCAGAAACAACCAATGAAAGAGATGAACATGCTGGATGCGGTGGCTCACGCCTGTTATCTCACCATTTTGGGAGGCCGAGGTGGGAGGATCGCTTAAACTCAGGAGTTTCAGACCAGCCTGGGCAACATGGTGAAAACGGTCTCTACAAAAAATAAAAAATAATAACAATAACCGGATGTTGTGTTGTGCCCCTAGAGTTCCAACTACTAGGGAAGCTGAGATGAGAGGACGCCTTGAGCTGGGGACTGGGGAGGCTTAGATTACAGTGAACTGAGATTGTGCCACTGCACTCTAGCTTGGACAAAAGAGCCAGACCCTGTCTCAAAAAAAAAGGAAGATGCCCAGGGCAAGGTAAGTTAGGAGGGGCACAGCGCTCCCATGCCCTCTGTTGAGCAGGCCACCCTCCCAGCATCTGTGTTCAGCAACCCTGGAAGCTCTTTAAACCCTGCTCAGGGTGTTTATGTAGGCTTTATTGTGCAAGCATGATTGACAAAATCTTTGGCTGTTGGTGATTAAGTCAGTCTCCAGCCCCTCTTCCTCCTGGAGTTCAGTGCATGAGGCTGAAAGTTCCAAGCCTCTAATCATGTGGTTGCTTCCTCTGGCAATCAGCCCTCCTCCTGAAGAAATCTAGGAGCTTGCAGTCACCCAGTCATCTCAACAATATCCCCAAATGCATTCTTACCATGCTGGAGATCCCAAAGTTCTTAGATGCTCTTGTGTTAGAAACCTGGGACCAAGACCAAATATTAAAACAAAAGATACTCCTATCACATCTATCACTGAGGTGTTTGTGAGAGCTTTAGAAGCTGTGTGCCAGAAACCAGGGACAGAGATTAAATATATATTTCTTTTCTTTTTTTTGAGACAGAATCTCCCTGTGTCATCCAGGCTGGAGTGCTGTGATGTGATCATAATCATAGCTCATTATAGCTTTGATCTCCTGTGATCAAGCGATCCTCCCTCCTCAGCCTCCCAAGTAGCTGGGATTACACTTGCATGTCACCTATGCCCAGCTCATTTTTGTAGAGTCGGAGTTTCACCATGTTGGCCAGTTTGGCCGTGTTGGCCAGATGGGGTCTTGTTGTATTGCCCAGGCTGGCCACAAATTCCTGGGCTCAAGTGATCCTCCCACCTCATCCTTGTAGAGATGAGATTTAGTTGTGTCACCCAGGCTGATCTCAAACTGCTGGGTGAAATCGATTGTCTCACCTCAGCCTCTCGAGTAGCTGGGACTACAGGCGCACACCACCATGTGTGGCTAATATTTTTTTTTCTAGAGGTGGGGTCTCACTATGTTGTTCAGGCTAGTTTCAAACTTCAGGCCTCAAGTGTTCCTCCTGCCTTGACCTCCCAAAGTGTTGGGATTGTGGGTGGGAGCCACCATGCCCAGCAATCACAGGGTCTTTATAAAAGAAAGAGAGTAGGAGATTCAGAAGTGGAGCAGGAGATGTGGTGATGGAAGCAGAGGTAAGAGAGGGAGATTTGAAGATGCTTCACTTCTGGCTTTGAAGATGGGAGTCAGGGGCCATGATCTAAGGAATGAGGGTGGCTTCTAGAAGCTGGAAAAGCCAAGGGAGCACTTTCTAGTCTCCAGAAGGAATGCAGCCCTGCTGACACCTTGACTTTAGCCTTAATAGACCTAGTTTGGCCTTCTGGCCCCGAGAACTATAAGATGGTAGATTTGTGGTGTTTTAAGCCACTAAATGTAGGAAACTGCAAACTATGTTGCAGCAGCAAGAAGAAATGAACATGAATCCAGGCATGATGGCTAATACCAGTAATCCCAGCACTTTAGGAATTTAGGCAGGAGGATCACTTGAGGCCAGGAGTTCAAGACCAGCCTAGGCAACATAGTAAGACCTTGTCTCTACAAAAAATGAGAAAAATTGGCCAGGTATGGTGGCTCACGCCTGTAATTCCAGCACTTTGGGAGGTCAAGGCAGGCAGATCACCTGAGGTCAGGAGTTCAAGACAAGCCTGGCCAACATTGCGAAACCCCGTCTCTACTAAAAATACAAAAATTAGTTGGGCATGGTGGCATGTTCCTGTAATCCCAGCTACTTGGGAGGCTGAGGTAGGAGAATCACTTGAATTTGGGAGGTGGAGGTTAACAGTGAGCCAGGATTACTCCATTACACTCTAGCCTGGGCAAGAAGACTGAAATTCTGTCTCAAAATAAAATAAAATACTGAAAAAATTAACCAGCCATGATGGCATGTACCTGTAGTCCCAGCTACTCGGGAGGCTGAGGTGGGAGGATTGCTTGAGCCTGGAAATTTGAGCCTGGAAATTTCAGGTTGCAGTGAGCTGTGACTGCGCCACTGCACTCCAGCCTTGGTGACAGAGTGAGATCTTGAAAAAAAGAAGGAAACAAAGAAGACAGAAAAGAAAGAAGAAATGAGCATGGTGAGCATGGGGACAGATGGCAATGTTAAATAGAGTGGTCAGGGGTGGCCTCCTAAGTGAAAAGTGAGCAAAGAGTTGAAGGAGGGGAAGGAGCTGGCCAAGGTGCTGAGGGAAGAGGATTGTAGGCAGAAACAACAGAACAAAGTGTCCGAGGTGTGTCTGAGGCTCTAGAAGGAGGCCAGTGGAGCAGAAGGAGCAAGGGAGAGAATTAGGGGAGGGGGCCAGGGATTTGCTGGGTGGGGATCAGTACAGATCACGTAAGCCCCAGGAGGTTATTGCTAGGGCTTTGGCTTTGACTCTGACTCAGATGGGAACTGCAGGAGGGTTCTAAGCAGAGAGGCGACATGATCTGTCTCCCGGTTTAAAAGCATTCTCTGGCTGCTGAGTTGAGAAAGACTGTGGGAAGATTTGGGTAGAAGCATGGGGGCCAAACTGTGGCAACGTCCAGGTGGGAGATGATTTTGGTCCTGACCAGGGTCATGGTAGTGGTGAGAGATGGTCAGAGGAGAGAAGTAGGGGAGGTGGCCTGGGAGTTGCTGGGTGGGGATCTTCAGTACATGCTGAAGATAGTCAACAGGATTTCCTGACAGACTGGATGTGGGGTGTGACAGAAGGCATGGGTCAAGGTTGAGTTTGATTCTTACTGAACTATTAAGAAATTTAAAAAAACACTATTGCCTTTCCCAGTCCTGCCAAGTGTGGGATGCTAGATTAAAGAAGTCTCTTCAGGCTCATTGCAGTGGCTCATGCCTGTAGTCCCAGCTGTTTGGGAAGCAGAGATGGGAGTATCTTTTAAGGGCAGGAGTTCAAGACCAGCCTGGGCAACATAGCAAGACCTACTCTTTACAAAAAATATTTTTCAAAATTTAATAAAATAAATGTAGCTGGGCATGGTAATGTGCACTTGTAGTTTCAGCTACTCCAGAGGCTGAGATGGGCAAATCACTTGAGGTCAGGAGTTTGAGGCCAGCTTGGGCAACATAGCAAGACCTCTCACTCTACAAAAAAAATTTTAAAAATAGCCAGGCATGGTACCACCTGCTGGGGAGCTGAGGCAGGAAGATGGCTTGAGCCCAGGAGGTCGAGGCTTCAGTGAGCTGAAATCACACCACTTCACTCTAGCCTGGGCAAAAGAGAGAGACTTTGTCTCAAAAAAAAATAAAAAGTATTATATCAACATGTAATGATTTTATTATTAATATGTAATTAAAAATATTTTTTAAATTTTGTCTTGTATTATATCAACATGTAATGGCTTTATTAATACGAGATGAATGATATTTTAAAAATTTTATTGTCTAGTTTTAATGTAACTATTTATATAAAGAAATAGTTTTAGATATCTTCAATAAAGTTAAAAAATGTAAAGGGATGCTAGGCCCCAAAAGACTGAGAACTTCTAGTTTAGAAATATTCAGAGTAAGTCACATACAACTTGCTACTTGAACTATTTTTTTTCTTTCTTTTTTTGTTTTAGGAGATGTGGTCTCACCCTGTCACCCAGGGTGGAGTATAGTGGTGCTACCACAGTTCACTGCAGCCTTGAACTCCTGGGCTAAGGATCCTCCTGCTTCAGCCTCCTGAGTAGCTGGGACTGTAGGTATACATGACGACACTTGGCTAATTTTTAAATTGTTTTGTAGATGTGGAGCCTCACTTTGTTGGCCTGGCTGCTGTCAAACTCCTGACTTCAAGTGACCCTTCTACCCCTGCCACCCATCCTAGAGGTATGAGCCACCACAACGAGCACTTGTTCAATTTTCTAAAAAAATAAAAAATTTCTAAAGTAAGGCTGTGGGATGATGGCAGGAAGATAAAAGTAGAAAAACAGAAGAATAAGTTCAAGTGGCTTATTCACACATATTCTTTTGACAACAAAAAGAACTTTTAGTATATATGTTCCTTACAAACAAACAAAAGGTAAATAAACAATGTTGTATGGGAACTTCAACACACACTGTACAATATTCCCACTTTGCTGACATCAATTATGGAAATTGTTTGTGGTTTACTTGACTATCACTATCAGTATTTTGCTTCTGTGATCACTTTTATCAACTTCCTCATCTGTTAACTTCTCTTCAAGGTATGTCATATCGTGACGTACTGCTGCTGCATGAACATGACCAGTGTCTTCCTATTAAACATGTAGAATGCTTTCCTAATTTCTTTTTTTACCCTCTGTCTGTTTTGCATATTTCTTACCTTTATTGTCAAACTCCAGAAAGTCAGTCGTACTAATTTATCACCATTTGCTTCATTAATTTATACTTTGCTTATATGGAATTTTGCCCAACAGACCTCGTTACAATTTCTAACCTGTTTGTTTTGTTTTGTTTCTGAGACAGTGTCTTGCTCTGTTGTCCAGGCTGGAGTGTGGTAGTGCTATCACAGTTGACTGCAGCCTCAACCTCCCAGGCTCAAGCGATCCTCCCATCTCGGCCTCCCATGTGGCTGAGACTATAGGTGCTTGCCACTATGCCCAACTAATATTTGGAATTTTCCTATACGTGGGTTCCAGAGGGGTGACGGCGAAATGTGAGTAAGCATGGATTTTGGTATATGCAGAGATTGGGGGGCTGGAACTAATTCTGTCTGTATACTGAGAAATGACTGTATATGTTTTTACAATTGTGCTGTAGGACACATACTGTTGCATAGCCTTGAAAATAATTTTTAACTGAGTGGAATAATAATAATACTGATAAAAGTAGCAGCTGGCCAGGTGTGGTGGCTTACACCGGTCATCACAACACTTTGGGAGGCTGAGGCAGGAGGATGGCTTGAGGCTAAGAGTTTGAGATAGGCCTCGGAAACAAAGGGAGTCACCATCCCTACAGAAAAATACGTGAATTACAAGCATGTTCCTGTAGCCCCAGCTACTTGGGAGGCTGAGGTGGGAGGATCGCTTGAGCCCAGGGAGGCTGAGACTACAGTGAGTCATGATCAGGCATCTGCACTCCAGCCTGGGTGACAGAGTGAGACCCTGTCTCAAAACAACAAAAAAAGTAGCAGCTAACATCAACTGACCTTTTACCAGATGCCTATTAATACCATGGTTTAATTTCTTATAATTGTTTATTTCAGTTAACCACTCTGTCTTCAGGTACTCCCAGATTTTCACTGTGTTTGTACAGATGACCTTTTGTTTAGATTGAATTGTCACCCCAAGTTATTTCCAGAAATAAGATTACTGTGAGTCATGGTGAATGGACATTCTCATTACCCTTGATGTAAATTGACAAGGTTTTGGGTGCCTCCCAGCTATAATCTCAGCACTTTGGGAGGCTAAGACAGGAGGATTGCTTGATGCCAAGAATTGGAGGAGGCAGTTTGGCAGTATGGTGAGACCCTGTCTCTATTATTTTAAAAAATTGTCAACCTTTACCCTGGAAGGCTTATATACAATTTAAATACCCCTCATAGTATAAGAAAGTGCCCATTTCACTGCACCTTTGCCAGCACAGGGTATTATAATTTAATAAGTCATTTTTTGTTTGATTATTTTAAATAGGTAAAACACCTCATATTACTTTACTTGTTACATTTTGACATCTTTCCTTAGCTTATTAACTCTATTTCTTTTCTGTCTGTAAATGGTTGTTGTTGTTGTTTTGTTCTTTGAGACAGGGTCTTGCTCTGTCATCCAGGCTTGACTGTAGTGGCATAATCATGACTCACTGCAGCCTTGATCTCCCAGGCTCAAACTTCAGCTTCCTGAGTAGCTGGGACTCCAAGTGTGCACCACCACTCCCAGCTAAGTTTCTTCTTTTTCTGGAAAGAGACAGGATCTCACTGTGTTGTCCAGACCGGTCTCTAGCTCCTGGCCTTAAGCAATCCTCCTGCATTAGCTTCTCAAATTGCTGGAATTTCAGGTATGAGCCACCATGCCTGGCCTGGGCTAGTCCTGTTTTCTCTAGAGTTCTCTTCACTTGGTGCTAGCCGTTCTCTCATTATGCTATTCCCCTGTTACAGTGAATAATTCTCTGGATTAAATTTTACCACTTTAAAGTTTTGAGTGGTTTATGTCTCCTGATTGGATTCTGAGTAATATGCTCAGAAGGGTCCCAGGAGATAAACCCATACAAATGGGATTTGGGCATAGGTTTGGTTTTCCAAGGGACAGTGCTGAGCTCCTTGCCAATGGGAAATGGGATGCTGGTGATTTCTGGTAAGTGACCTCACAGTGACTCAAGCTACCACTTACTATTGATTGTGATGAAATGCCAACTGAGGCACATGCCTTGAGAGCTCAGTGGTTGCTGCACTTGACTGCTATGAAGACTGGTGTGGGAAGGGTCCCTTTGGATGCACTTGAGCGGGGGTCCCCAACCCCTGAGCCATGGAGCTGTAAGGAGCCACACAACAGGAGGTGAGTGGTGTCGAGTGAGGGAAGCTTCATCTGTATTTACAGCCACTCCCCTTTGCTCACATTCCCGCCTGAGCTCCACCTTCTCTCAGGTCAGCAGCAGCATTAGATTCTCATAGGAGCACTCACCCTGTTGTGAACCGTGCATGCGAGGGATCTAGGTTTTGCTGTCCCTGTGAGAATCTAATGCCTAATGATCTGTCACTTTCTCCCGTCACGCTCAGATGGGACCATCTAGTTGCAGGAAAACAAGCTTAACATGCCCACTGATTCTACATTATGGTGAGTTCTATAATTACTTTACTGTATATCACAATTTAATAATGGAAATAAAGTACCTAATAAATGTAAATGTAATATGCTTGAATCTTTTGGCCCAGGTCTTGCCTCCTGGCAGCCTCTCCAGGCCCAGAACTTTCTCCAGTTGGCCTTTACAGACCAAGCTCATGACTCACAATGGTCTATTTAGGCCCATACCCTACCTTACGGCAGTCTCCGCGGATGAGGCTACTGCCTCACAACAGCATCGACAGGCCCAGCTCCATCGTTACGACAGCCTCTTTAGGCCCAGCTCCAGCCTCCCAGTCTTCTCTCCAGGCCCAGAACTTTCTCAAGTCAACCTCACCAGACCCAGCTCCTGCCTCTCATTGCCCTCTCAAGGGCCAGCTTTTGCCTCAGGGCCACCTTCCAAGACCCAGCTCCTGTTTTACAGTGGCCTCTTGAGGCCCATCTTCTGACTCCCGGCAGCCTGTACAGGCCCAGCTCCTGCCTTACAGTGGCCTCTTTAGTCCCAGCTCCTGCCTCTTTGCAGGAGGCCCAAATGTCCTCAAGTCTAGGCCACAAAATCCAGGCCCAAAATATCCACAAGTCGGCCTCTCAAGGCTCCGCTCCTGCCTTTCGTTGGGCTCTCCAGGCCCAGCTGCTGCCCCCAGATGGCCTCTACAGGCTGCGCTTTTACTTCTGGCTGTGCCTGGAGGCCAACTCCTGCCTCAGAACAACCTCTTTTGGCTCAGCTCCTGCCCAGCTCCTAGTGGCCTTTGAAGACCCAAAAGTGCCTCAAGTCAAACTTTCCAGGTCCACCCTCTGCCTCCCAGTGGCCTAGACAGGCCCAGCTCCTACGTGACAATGGCCTCTCCAGGCCCAGCTTTTGCCTCACGGACATCTTCCCCAAACAAGCTCCTACCTGCCACCCGGCCACTTTGATGGGCCCAGATCCTGCCTCATACTAACCTCATTACGCCCAGCTCATGCCTCACTGTGGCCTGTCCAGGCCCAGGTCCTGCCCCCCGACAGGCTGTCTGTGTCTGAAACTTCCTCAAGTCAGCCTCTCCGGTCACAGCTCCTGCCCAGCATTGGCCTCTTTAGGCACAGCTCATGCCTTGGTGGCCTCTCGAGGCCCAGCTCCTGCATCCTGGCAGCTTCTGTAGACCAAGACCTTTCTCAGGTCCGCCATCCCAGGCCCAACTCCTGCCTCCTGTCAGCCTCTCTAGGCTCAACCTCTGCCTCACAGGAGACTTTCCTGGCCACCTAGGCCAAGCTGCTGCCTTTCAGCAGCCTCTGCAGGCCCAGCTCCTGCCTCTCAATGACCTCTCTAGAGCAAGCTCATGCCTCACAGTGGCCATTCTGGCTCAGCTTTTGCCTTTTGGCAGCATCTCCAGGCCCAGAACATCCTCAAGTGGGCCTCTCCAGGGCTACCTCAAGTGGGCCTCTCCAGGCTCAGCTCTTCCTCCCGGCTGCATCTCCAGGCCCACCTCCTACCTTACAACAACCTCTTTCAGCTCAGCTCTTGCCCAGCTCCTGGCAGCCTTTATAGGCCCAAAGCTTTCGTTGTCCAGCACAACCTGCCTCCCAGCAGCTTAAATAGGTCCAGTTCCTGCGTGACCATGGCCTCTCCAGGCTCAGCTCTTGCCTAACGGAGTTCATCCTTGGCCAAGTTCCTGCCTGCCTCCCAGCAGGCTCAAAAGGCCCAGCTCCTGCCCCCGACAGTCTTTCCAGGCCAAAATCTTCCTCAGGTCGGCCTCTACAGGCTGGTCTCTTGCCTCACATTGGCCTCTCCAGGCCCAGCTCCTGCATCTTGGCAGCCTATCCAGGCCCAGCTCTTGCCTCGTGGCAGCTGCCCCAGGCCAAGTCTCTGACTGCCTGCCAGCAGCCTCAACAGGCACAGCTCCTCCCTCACACTGGCCTGTTTAGGCCCAACTCCTGACTGTCAGGCCCTATCCAGGCCCAGTGCCTGCCTTCTGACTGACTCTTGAAGCCCATAAACGTCCTCAAATCAGCCTTTTTAGGCCCACCTTCTGTCTACTGTCGGACTCTATAGGCCAGCCTCTGCCTCACAGTGGACTCTCCAGACCCAGATCATGTCTTACTGTGGCATCCTCAGGTGAAGATCCCGCCTTTCGGCAGCTTCTACAGGGCCATCTCCTGCCTTCCAATGGCCTCTTTAGGCCAAGCTCATGCCCCATGGTGACTTTTCCAGGCACAGATTTTGCCTTTTGCAGCCTGTCCAGGCCCGGAATGTCCTCAACTCGGCATCTCTGGGACGAATTCATTCTCCCGGCTGCATCTACAGGCCCATTTCCTGCCTCAAAACAACTTCCTTTGGCCCAACTCCTGCCGAGTTGCTGGCAGCCTCTGTAGGCCAGAGAATTCTTAAAGTAAAGCTTTCCAGGCCCACCTTCGGCCTCCCGGCAGCCTCAGCAATCAAACTATTCCCTCATGGCAGCTACAAAAAGCCAAGTTTCTCCCTGCCTCACGACATCCTCCGAAAACTGAGCATTTGCCTCACAGCAGCCTCCCCAGGCCACAAATCTGCCTGTCTCCCAGCAGTCTTGACAAGTCCAGCTGCTGCCTCACAATGGCCCCTTTAGGCCCAGCTCATGCCAAAAGATGGACTCTCCAGGCATAGCTATTGCCTCCTGGCAGCCTCTGCAGGCCCCAATTCTCCAAAAGTTGCCCTCTCCCAACCCAGCTCCTACCTCATGTGAGCATACACAGGCCCAAACTCTACCACACAGTGGCCCTTCCAGGCCCGCCTGATCATGGCCTCCTCAAGTGAAGCTCCTGCCTCACAATGGCCTCTGTAGGCCAAGCTCATGTGTCTTGTTGGCCTTTCCTAGTTTAACATGCTTTTTGACGCATACTCCAGGCCCAAAACTTCCTCCATTCAGCCTGTCCAGGCCAAGATCTTCCTCCCAAAGGCCTCTGCAGGCCCAAATCATCCTGAAGTCAGCCTCTGCGGGCCCAGGTCTTGCCTCCCAGTGCTGTGTAGGTCAAGCTAATGCCTCACAGCAGGCTTTCCAGGTGGAGCGTTTGCTTTTCTGTATCCTCTCCATGCCCTCAAATTACTCCAGTCGGTCTGTCTAGGCCCAGCTCTTCCTCCCAGCAGCCAAATTGTCCTCAATTCGGCCTCTCCAGGACCAACTCCTGCCTTCTGGAGGCTTCTGCAGGCTAAAATCGACCTCACGTCAGCCTCTTTAGGCCTGGCTCTTGCCTCTAAGTAGACTCTCCAGGTGCACAACTGCCTCAAGTCAGCCTCTCCAGGCCCAACTCCTGCCTCCCAGTGGCCTCTTTAGGACGAACTGATTCTACATAACGGATTTTCCAGGCCCAGTTTTGCCCTGTGCTTCCCAAGGCCCAGAACGTCCTCATGTCGGACTCACCAGACCCATTTGCTGCCTCGTGATGTTCTCCACTGGCCCGGGCCTTCCTTGCGACTGTGTTTATAGACCCAACTTCAGCCAGACAACAACCTCTGTGGACGTAGCTCCTGCCCATTTCCTGATGGCCTGTATATGCCGAAAAATTCCTCAACCCAAGCTCTTCAGGCCACATGGGAATCTCTGCAGGCCCAAACCATCCTAAAGTCGGCCAGTCCAGGTCTAGCTACTGACTCCTGAGGGCCTCTGCAGACCCAGTCTGTGCCTCATGGCAGCCTCCTCAGACCAAGGTCTCCCTCCTGGCTGCATATACACGCCCAACTTCTGGCTCACAAAAAACAACTTCATTTGGCTAAGCTCCTGCACACCTCGTCCAGCATCTGTAGGACAGAAACTATCTCCAGTGAAGGTGTTTCGGCCTCCCCAGTCCACAGCTCCTCCTGCCTTTTCGTAGCTTCGACATTCCCTGCTTCTACCTCCCAGTGGAATCTTTAGGCCCAGCCCATTCAACACGGGGAATGGCCTTTCCAGGCCAAGTCTTTGCCTTTTGGCGGCCTCTCCAGCCCCAGAATTTCCTCAGGCCAGCCTCTAGAGGCCTAGCTCCTCCTGCTTCCCACTGGGCTTGTCAGGACCAGCCCCGCTCAGGCCTTTTGGCAGCCTTCCCAGGCCGCGCTACTTACATCTGGCGGCCTCCTCAGGCCCAGGACTTGACCTCCAGTCGGCCTCGCCAGGCCCAGCCTCCTGCCCCCCGAAGGCCTGCACGGGCCCAGCCTCTGCCTCCCAGCGGACTCTCCACGCCCAGCTCTCGCCTGACTGCGGCCTCCCCAGGCCAGAGCTCCTCCTGCCTTTCGGCAGGTCCGCCGGGCCCCGCTCCTGCCTCCCAGTGGCCACCTTAGGCCCGGTTCAATCGTCACGGGGAATGGCCTTTCCAGGCCCAGCCTTTGCCTTTTGGCGGCCCCCCCAGGCCCGGACCTTCCTCAGGCTGGCCTCTCCAGGCCCAGTTGCGGCCTCCCGGCCTCCCGTCCAGGCCCAGCTCCTCCTGCTCCCGGCTGCGGCCGACGGCCCAGTCCCGGCCTCACGACAACCTCTTTGGAATCGGCTCCGGCCCAGCTCCTGCTCCGTGGCCTTTGTAGGCCCCAAACGTCCTGAAGCCGGGCCCCACGGTGGACTCTCCGGGCCCGGCTCCTGCCCTCCGACGGCGTCTCCACGCCCCAGACTTCCTCCAGCCAGCCTCTCCAGGCCCGGCTCCTCCTCCCGGCGGCCTCTGCAGGCCCACGCTGGCCTCGAGTCGGCCTCTCCAGGGCTCGCTCCTGCTCCCGGCGGCCCCTGTGGGTCCAACTCGTCGCCCAGTCGGCCTCCGCCGGCCCAGCTCCTGCCTCTCCGTGGCCTCTCCAGTGGCCAGACTTCCTCCGGTCAGCCTCTCCAGGCCCAGTTCGTCCTGCCTGCCACTGGCCTCTTCAGGCCCAGCCCCGCTCACGCCTCTGAGTGGCCTCCTCAGGCCCAGGACTTGACCTACACTCGGCCTCGCCAGGCCCAGCCTCCTGCCTCCCGAAGGCCTGCACGGGCCCAGCCTCTGCGTCCCAGCGGACTCTCCACGCGCAGCTCTCGCCTGACTGCGGCCTCCCCAGGCCAGAGCTCCTCCTGCCTTTCGGCAGCTCCGCCGGGCCCCGCTCCTGCCTCCCAGTGGCCTCCTTAGGCCCGGCTCATTCGTCACGGGGAACGGCCTTTCCAGGTCCAGCCTTTGCATTTTGGCGGCCTCCCCAGGCCCCGACCTTCCGCAGGCCGGGCCCCGCTCCTGCCTCCCAGTGGCCTCCTTAGGCCCGGCTCATTCGTCACGGGGAACGGCCTTCCAAGGCCAGCCTTTGCCTTTTGGCGGCTTACCCAGGTCCCGACCTTCCTCAGGCCGGCCTCTCCAAGCCCAGTTGCGGCCTCCCGGCCTCCCAGCCTCCCGTCCAGGCTCAGCTCCTCCTGCTCCCGGCTGCGGCCACCGGCCCAGCCCCGGGCTCACGACAACCTCTTTGGACTCGGCTCCGTCCCAGCTCCTGCTCCGCGGCCTTTGTAGGCCACAAACGTCCTGAAGCCGGGCCCCACGGTGGCCTCTCCGGGCCCGGCTCCTGCCCTCCGACGGCGTCTCCACGCCCCAGACTTCATCCAGCCAGCCTCTCCAGGCCCAGCTCCGCCTCCCTGCGGCCTCTGCAGGCCCACACTGGCCTCGAGTCGGCCTCTCCATGGCTCGCTCTTGCTCCCGGCGGCCCCTGCGGGCCCAACTCGTCGCCCACCCGGCCTATGCCGGCCCAACTCCTGACTCTCCGTGGCATCTCCAACGGCCAGAATTCCTCCGGTCACCCTCTCCAGACCCAGCTCCTCCTGCCTGCCACTTGCCAATTGAGGCCCAAACCCGCTCACGCTACTGGGCGGCCTCCTTAGGCCTAGGACTTGACCTCCGGTCGGCCTCGCCAGGCCCAGCCTCTTGCCTCCCGAAGGCCTGCACGGACCCAGCCTCTGCCTCCCAGCGGACTCTCCACGCCCAGCTCTCGCCTGACTTCGGCCTCCCCAGGCCAGAGCTCCTCCTGCCTTTCGGCATCTCCGCCGGGCCCCGCTCCTGCCTCCCAGAGGCCTCCTTACGCCGGGTTCATTCATCACGGGGAACGGACTTCCCAGGCCCAGCCTTTGCCTTTTGGCGGCCTCCCCAGCCCCGACCTTCCTCAGGCCGGCCTCCCCAGGCCCAGTTGCGGTCTCCCGGCCTCCCGTCCCGGCCCAGCTCCTTCTGCTCCCGGCTGTGGCCGCCGGCCCAGTCCCGGCCTCACGACAACCTCTTTGGACTTGGCTCCGGCCCAGCTCCTACTCCGCGGCCTTTCTAGGCCCGAAACGTTCTGAATCCGGGCCCCACGGTGGCCTCTCCGCGCCCGGATCCTGCCTTCCTAGAGCGTCTCCACGCCCCAGATTTCCTCCAGCCAGCCTCTCCAGGCCCAGCTCCTCCTCCCGGCGGCCTCTGCAGGCCCACGCTGGCCTCCAGTCGGCCTCTCCAGGGCTCGCTCCTGCTCCCGGGGGCCCCTGCAGACCCAACTCGTCGCCCAGTCTGCCTCTACCGGCCCAGCTCCTGCCTCTCCACGGCCTCTCCAGCAGCCAGACTTCCTCCGGTCATCCTCTCCAGGCCCAGTTCCTCCTGCCTGCCACAGGCCTCTTGAGGCCCAGCCCCGCTCACGCCTCTGGGTGGCCTCCTCAGGCCCAGGCCCGCTCCGCGGCCTTTGTAGGCCCCAAAAGTCCTGACGTAGGGCCCCACGGTGGCCTGTCCGGGCCCGGCTCCTACCCTCGGACGGCGTCTCCATACCCCAGACTTCCTCCAAACAGCCTCTCCAGGCCCAGCTCCTCCTCCCGGCGGCCTCGGCAGGCCCACGCTGGCCTCGAGTCGGCCTCTCCAGGGCTCGCTCCTGCTCCCGGCGGCCCCTGCGGGCCCAACTCGTCGCCCAGTCGGCCTCCGCCGGCCCAGCTCCTGCCTCTCCGCAGCCTCTCCAGCGGCCAGAATTCCTCCAGTCAGCCTCTCCAGACGCAGCTCCTCCTGCCTGCCACTGGCCTCTTGAGGCCCAGCCCCGCTCAAGGCTCTGGGCGGCCTCATCAGGCCCAGGACTTGACCTCAAGTCGGCCTCACCAGGCCCAGCCTCCTGCCTCCCGAAGGCCTGCACGGGCCCAGCCTCTGCCTCCCAGCGGACTCTCCACGCCCAGCTCTCGCCTGACTGCGGCCTTCCCAGGCCAGAGCTCCTCCTGCATTTCGGCAGCTGCACCGGGCCCCGCTCCTGCCTCCCAGTGGCCTCCTTAGGCCCGGCTCATTCGTCACGGGGAACGGCCTTTCCAGGCCCAGCCTTTGCATTTGAGCGGCCTCCCCAGGCCCCGACCTTCCGCAGGCCAGGCCCCGCTCCTTCCTCCCAGTGGACTCCTTAGGCCTGGCTCATTCGTCACGGGGAACGGCCTTCCAGGGCCAACCTTTGCATTTTGGCAGCCTCCCAAGTCCCCGACCTTCCTCAGGCCGGCCTCTCCAGGCCCAGTTGCGGCCTCCCGGCCTCCCGTCCAGGCCCAGCTCCTCCTGCTCCCGGCTGCGGCCGCCGGCCCAGCCCCGGCCTCACGACAACTTCTTTGGACTCGGCTCCGGCCCAGCTCCCGCTCCCCGTCCTTTCTAGGCCCCAAACGTCCTGAAGCCGGGCCCCATGGTGGCCTCTCCGGGTCCGGCTCCTGGCCTCCGACGGCGTCTACACGCCCCAGAATTCTTCCAACCAGCCTCTCCAGGCCCGGCTCCTCCTCCTGGCGGCCTCTGCAGGCCCCCGCTGGCCTCGAGTCGGCCTCTCCAGTGCTCGCTCCTGCTCCCGGCGGAACCTGCGGGCCCAACTCATCGCCCAGTCGGCCTCCGCCGGCCCAGCTCCTGCCTCTCCGCGGCCTCTCCAGCGGCCAGACTTCCTCCGGTCAGCTTCTCCAGGCAGAGCTCCTCCTGCCTGCCACTGTCCTCTTCAGGCCCAGCCCCGCTCACGCCTCTGGGCGGCCTCCTCAGGCCCAGGACTTGACCTCCCGTGGGCCGCGCCAGGCCCAGCCTCCTGCCTCCCGAAGGCCTGCACAGGCCCAGCCTCTGCCTCCCGAAGGCCTGCACGGGCCCAGCCTCTGCCTCCCAGCGGACTCTCCACGCCCAGCTCTCGCCTGACTGCGGCCTCCCCAGGCCAGAGCTCCTCCTGCCTTTCGGCAGCTCCGCCGGGCCCCGCTCCTGCCTCCCAGTGGCCTCACTAGGCGCCACGCATTTGTCACGGGGAACGGCCTTTCCAGGCCCAGCCTTTGCCTTTTGGCGGCCTCCCCAGGCTCCGACCTTCCGCAGGCCAGGCCCCGCTCCTGCCTCCCAGTGGCCTCCTTAGGCCCGGCTCATTCCTCACAGGGAACGGCCTTCCAGGGCCAATCTTTGCCTTTTGGCGCCCTCCCCAGGCCCCGACCTTCCTCAGGCCGGCCTCTCCAGGCCCAGTTGCGGCCTCCCGGCCTCCCGTCCCGGCCCAGCTCTTCCTACTCCCCGATGTGGTCGCCGGTCCGCCCCGGCCTCACGACAACCTCTTTGGACTCGGCTCCGGCCCAGCTCCCGCTCCGCAGCCTTTGTAGGCCCCAAACATCCTGAAGCCGGGCCCCACGGTGGCCTCTCAGGGCCCGGCTCCTGCCCTCCGACGGCGTCTCCACGCCCCAGACTTCCTCCAGCCAGCCTCTCCAGGCCCAGCTCCTCCTCCCGGCGGCCTCTGTAGGCCCACGCTGGCCTCGATTCGGCCTCTCCAGGGCTCGCTCCTGTTCCCCACGGCCCCTGCGGGCCCAACTTGTTGCCCAGTCGTCCTCTGCCGGCCCTGGTCCTGCCTCTACGCGGCCTCTCCAGCAGCCAGACTTCCTCCGGTCAGCCTCTCCAGGCCGAGCTTCTCCTTCCTGCCACAGGCCTCTTAAGGCCCAGCCACGCTCACGCCTCTGGGAGGCCTCCTCAGGCCCAGGACTTGACTTCCAGTCGGCCACACAGGCCCAGCCTCCTGCCTCAGGAAGGCCTGCACGGGCCCAGCCTCTGCCTCCCAACGGACTCTCCACTCCCAGCTCTCGCCTGACTGCGGCCTCCCCAGGCCAGAGCTCCTCCTGCTTATCGGCAGCTCCGCCGGGCCCCGCTCCTGCCTCCCAGTGGCCTCCTTAGGCCCGGCTCATTTGTCACGGGGAACGGCCTTCCCAGGCCCAGCCTTTGCCTTTTGACGGCCTCCCCAGGCCCCGACCTTCCTCAGGCCGGCCTCTCCAGGCCCAGTTGCGGCCTCCCGGCCTCCCTTCCAGGCCCAGCTCCTCCTGCTGCCGGCTGCGGCCGTTGGCCCAGCCCCGGCCTCACGACAACCTCTTTGGACTCAGCTCCGGCCTAGCTCCCGCTCCGTGGCCTTTGTAGGCCCCAAACATCCTGAAGACGGGCCCCACGGTGGCCTGTCCGGGCCCGGCTCCTGCCCTCCGACGGCGACTCCACGCCCCAGACTTCCTTCAGCCAGCCTCTCCAGGCCAAGCTCCTCCACCCGGCGACCTCTGCAGGTCCAAGCCGGCCTTGAGTCGGCCTTTCCAGGGCTCGCTGCTGCTCCCGGTGGCCCCTGCGGGCCCAAATCGTCACCCAGTCGGCCTCCGCCGGCCCAGCTCCTGTATGTCCGCGGCCACACCAGCGGGCAGACTTCCTCCGGTCAGCTTCTCCAGGCCCAGCTCCTCCTGCCTGCCACTGTCCTCTTCAGGCCCAGCCCCGCTCACGCCTCTGGGCGGCCTCCTCAGACCCAGGACTTGATCTACACTTGGCCTCGCCAGGCCTAGCTTCCTGCCTCCCGAAGGCCTGCACGGGCCCAGCCTCTGCCTCCCAGCGAACTCTCCACGCCCAACTCTCGCCTGACTGCGGCCTCCCCAGGCCAGAGCTCCTCCTGCCTTTCGGCAGCTCCGCCGGGGCACGCTCCTGTCTCCCAGTGCCCTCACTAGGCCTCGCGCATTCGTCACGGGGAACGGCCTTGCGAGGCCTAGCCTTTGACTTTTGGCAGTCTCTCCAGGCCCTGAACTTCCTCAGGCCAGCCTCTCCAGGTCCAGTTGCGGCCTCCCGGACTCCCGTCCACGCTAAGCTCCTCCTGCTCCCGGCTACAGCCGTGGGCCCTACGCCGGCCTCACGACAACCTCTTTGGACTCGGCTCCGGCGCAGCTCCCGCTCCGCGGCCTTTGTAGGCCCCAAACGTCCTGAAGCCGGGCCCCATGGTGGCCCCACCGGGCCCGGTTCCTGCCTTCCGACGGCGTCTCCACGCCCCAGACTTCCTCCAGCCAGCTTCTCCAGGCCCAGCTCCTCCTCCCGGCGGCCTCTGCAGGCCCACGCTGGCCTCGAGTCGGACTCTCCAGGACTCACTCCTGCTCCCGGCGGCCCCTGCGGGCCCAACTCATCGCCCAGTCGGCCTCCACCGGCCCACCTCCTGCCTCTCCGCGGCCTCTCCAGCTGCCAGACTTCCTCAGATCAGCCTCTCCAGGCCCAGCTCCTCCTGCCTGTCACTGGCCTATTGAGGCCGAGCCCCGCTCATGCCTCTGGGCGGCCTCCTCAGGACCAGGACTTGACCTACAGTCGGCCTCGCCAGGCCCAGCCTCCTGCCTCCCGAAGGCCTGCACGGGCCCAGCCTCTGCCTCCCAGCGAACTCTCCACGCCCAGCTCTCGCCTGACCGCGGCCTCCCCAGTCCAGAGCTCCTCCTGCATTTCGGCAGCTCCGCCGGGCCCCGCTCCTGCCTCCCAGTGGCCTCACTAGGCGCCGCGCATTTGTCACGGGGAACGGCCTTCCAGGGCCAATCTTTGCCTTTTGGCGGCCTCCCCAGGCCCCGACCTTCCTCAGGCCAGCCTCCCCAGGCCCAGTTACGGCCTCCCGGCCTCCTGTAAAAGCCCAGCTCCACCTGCTCCCGTCTGTGGCCCCCGGCCCAGCCCCGACCTCAAGACAACCTCTTTGGACTCGGCTCCGGCCCAGCTCTGGCTACGCGGCCTTTGTAGGCCCCAAACGTCCTGAAGCCGGGCGCCACGGTGTCCTCTCTGGGCCCGGTTCCTGCGCTCCGACGGCGTCTCCACGCCCCAGACTTCCTCCAGCCAGCGTCTCCAGGCCCAGCTCCACCTCCCGGCGGCCTCTGCAGGCCCACGCTGGCCTCGAGTCGGCCTCTCCAGGGCTCGCTCCTGCTCCCGGCGGCCTCTGCAGGCCCCACTCGTCGCCCAGTCGGCCACCGCCGGCCCAGCTCCTGCCTCTCCGTGGCCTCTCCAGCTGCCAGACTTCCTCAGGTCAGCCTCTCCAGGACCATCTCTTCCTGCCTGTCACTGGCCTCTTGAGGCCCAGCCCCGCTCACGCCTCTGGGCGTCCTCCTCAGGCCCAGGACTTCACTTCCAGTCGGCTTCGCCAGGCCCAGCCTCCTGCCTCCCGAAGGCCTGCACAGACCCGGCCTCTGCCTCCCAGCGGGCTCTCCACGCCCAGCTCTCGCCTGACTGCGGGTGCCCAGGCCAGAGCTCCTCCTGCCTTTCGGCATCTCCGCCAGGCCCCGCTCCTGCCTCCCAGTGGCCTCATTAGGCCCAGCTCATTCTTCACGGGGAAGCGCCTTTCCAGGCCCAGCCTTTGCCTTTTGTCGGCCTCTCCAGGCCCAGAACTTTCTCTGGCCGGCCTCTCCAGGCCCAGTTACGGCCTCCCAGCCTCCTGTCCAGGCCCAGCTCCTCATGCTCCTGGCTGCGGCCGCAGGCCCTGCTCTGGACTCCCAACAACTTCTTTGGACTCGGCTGCAGCCCAGCTCACGCTCAGCGGCCTTTTAGGCCCCAAACGTCCTGAAGCCGGGCCCCATGGTGGCCTCTCCGGGCCCGGCTCCTGCCCTCCGATGACGTCTTCATGCCCCAGACTTCCTCCAGCCAGCCTCTCCAGGCCCAACTCCTCCTCCCGGCGGCCTCTGCAGGCCCACGCTGGCCTGGAGTCGGCCTCTCCAGGGCTCGCTCCTGCTCCCGGGGGCACCTGCTGGCCCAACTCGTCGCCCAGTCGGCCTCCGCCGGCCCAGCTCCTGCCTCTCCGCTGCCTCTCCAGCGGCCAGACTTCCTCCGGTCAGCCTCTCCAGGCCCAGGTCCTCCTACCTGCCACTGCCCTCTAGAGGCCCAGCCCCGCTCATGCCTCTGGGCGGCCTCCTCAGGCCCAGGACATCCCCTCAGTCGGCCGCGCCAGGCCCAGCCTCCAGCCTCCAAAAGATCTGCACGGGCCCGGCCTCAGGCGCCCAACGGACTCTCCACGCCCAGCTCTCGCCTGACTGCGTCCTGCCCAGGCCAGAGCTCCTCCTGCCTTTCGGAATCTCCGCCAGATCCCGCTCCTGCCTCCCAGTGGCCTCATTAGGCCCAGCTCATTCTTCACGGGGAAGCGCCTTTCCAGGCCCAGCCTTTGCCTTTTGTCGGCCTCTCCAGGCCCAGAACTTTCTCTGGCCGGCCTCTCCAGGCCCAGTTACGGCCTCCCAGCCTCCTGTCCAGGCCCAGCTCCTCATGCTCCTGGCTGCGGCCGCAGGCCCTGCTCTGGACTCCCAACAACTTCTTTGGACTCGGCTGCAGCCCAGCTCACGCTCAGCGGCCTTTTAGGCCCCAAACGTCCTGAAGCCGGGCCCCATGGTGGCCTCTCCGGGCCCGGCTCCTGCCCTCCGATGACGTCTTCATGCCCCAGACTTCCTCCAGCCAGCCTCTCCAGGCCCAGCTCCTCCTCCCGGCGGCCTCTGCAGGCCCACGCTGGCCTCCAGTCGGCCTCTCCAGGGCTCGCTCCTGCTCCCGGGGGCACCTGCTGGCCCAACTCGTCGCCCAGTCGGCCTCCGCCGGCCCAGCTCCTGCCTCTCCGCGGCCTCTCCAGCGGCCAGACTTCCTCCGGTCAGCCTCTCCAGGCCCAGGTCCTCCTGCCTGCCACTGGCCTCTAGAGGCCCAGCCCCGCTCACAGCTCTGGGCGGCCTCCTCAGGCCCGGGACTTCACCTCCAGTCGGCCGCGCCAGGCCCAGCCTCCTGCCTCCAAAAGATCTGCACGGGCCCGGCCTCAGGCGCCCAGCGGACTCTCCACGCCCAGCTCTCGCCTGACTGCGGCCTCCCCAGGCCAGAGCTCCTCCTGCCTTTCGGCAGCTCCGCCGGGCCCCGCTCCTGCCTCCCAGTGGCCTCACTAGGCCCCGTGCATTTGTCACGGGGAACGGCCTTTCCCGGCCCAGCCTTTGCCTTTCGGCGGCCTCTCCAGGCCCCGAACTTCCTCAGGCCGGCCTCTCCAGGTCCCGTTGCAGCCTCCCGGCCTCCCGTCCTGGCCCAGCTCCTCCTGCTCCCGGCTGCGGCCGCGGGCCCAGCCCCGGCCTCACGACAACCTCTTTGGACTCGGCTCCGGTCCAGCTCCCGCTCCGCGGCCTTTGAAGGCCCCAAATGTCCTGAAGCCGGGCCCCACGGTGGCCTCTCCGGGCCCGGCTCCTGCCCTCCGACGGCGTCTCCACGCCCCAGACTTCCTCCAGCCAGCGTCTCCAGGCCCAGCTCCTCCTCCCGGCGGCCTCTGCAGGCACACGCTGGCCTCGAGTCGGCCTCTCCAGGGCTCGCTCCTGCTCCCGGCGGCCTCTGCGGGCCCCACTCGTCGCCCAGTCGGCCTCCGCCGGCCCAGCTCCTGCCTCTCCGTGGCCTCTCCAGCTGCCAGACTTCCTCAGGTCAGCCTCTCCAGGACCATCTCTTCCTGCCTGTCACTGGCTTCTTGAGGCCCAGCCCCGCTCACGCCTCTGGGCGGCCTCCTCAGGCCCAGGACTTCACTTCCAGTCGGCTGGGCCAGGCCCAGCCTCCTGCCTCCCGAAGGCCTGCACAGACCCGGCCTCTGCCTCCCAGCGGGCTCTCCACGCCCAGCTCTCGCCTGACTGCGGCCTGCCCAGGCCAGAGCTCCTCCTGCCCTTCGGCATCTCCGCAAGGCCCAGCTCCTGCCTCCCAGTGGCCTCATTAGGCCCAGCTCATTCTTCACGGGGAAGCGCCTTTCCAGGCCCAGCCTTTGCCTTTTGTCGGCCTCTCCAGGCCCAGAACTTTCTCTGGCCGGCCTCTCCAGGCCCAGTTACGGCCTCCCAGCCTCCTGTCCAGGCCCAGCTCCTCATGCTCCTGGCTGCGGCCGCAGGCCCTGCTCTGGACTCCCAACAACTTCTTTGGACTCGGCTGCAGCCCAGCTCACGCTCAGCGGCCTTTTAGGCCCCAAACGTCCTGAAGCCGGGCCCCATGGTGGCCTCTCCGGGCCCGGCTCCTGCCCTCCGATGACGTCTTCATGCCCCAGACTTCCTCCAGCCAGCCTCTCCAGGCCCAGCTCCTCCTCCCGGCGGCCTCTGCAGGCCCACGCTGGCCTCCAGTCGGCCTCTCCAGGGCTCGCTCCTGCTCCCGGGGGCACCTGCTGGCCCAACTCGTCGCCCAGTCGGCCTCCGCCGGCCCAGCTCCTGCCTCTCCACGGCCTCTCCAGCGGCCAGACTTCCTCCGGTCAGCCTCTCCAGGCCCAGGTCCTCCTGCCTGCCACTGGCCTCTAGAGGCCCAGCCCCGCTCACGCCTCTGGGCGGCCTCCTCAGGCCCGGGACTTCACCTCCAGTCGGCCGCGCCAGGCCCAGCCTCCTGCCTCCAAAAGATCTGCACGGGCCCGGCCTCAGGCGCCCAGCGGACTCTCCACGCCCAGCTCTCGCCTGACTGCGGCCTCCCCAGGCCAGAGCTCCTCCTGCCTTTCGGCAGCTCCGCCGGAGCACGCTCCTTCCTCCCAGTGGCCTTCTTAGGCCCGGCGCATTTGTCACGGGGAACGGCCTTTCCCGGCCCAGCCTTTGCCTTTTGGCGGCCTCCCCAGGCCCCGACCTTCCTGAGGCCGCCCTCTCCAGGCCCAGTTGCGGCCTCCCGGCCTCCCGTCCAGGCCCAGGTTCTCCTGCTCTCGGCTGCGGCCGCGAGCCCAGCCCCGGCCTCACGACAACCTCTTTGGACTCGGCTCCGGCCCAGCTCCCGCTCTGCCGCCTTTCTAGGCCCCAAATGTCCTGAAGCCGGGCGACACGGTGGCCTGTCCGGGCCCGGCTCCTGCACTCCGACAGCGTCTCCACGCCCCAGACTTTCTCCAACCAGCCTCTCCAGGCCCGGCTCCTCCTCCCGGCGGCCTCTGCAGGCCCACGCTGGCCTCGAGTCGGCCTCTCCAGGGCTCGCTCCTGCCCCTGGCGGCCCCTGCGGGCCCAACTCGTCGCCCAGTCGGCCTCCGCCGGCCCAGTTCCTGCCTCTCCGCGGCCTCTCCAGCGGCCAGACTTCCTCAGATCAGCCTCTCCAGGCCCAGCTCCTCCTGCCTGTCACTGGCCTCTTGAGGCCCAGCCACGCTCACGCCTCTGGGCGGCCTCCTCAGGCCCAGGACTTGACCTCCCGTGGACCGCGCCAGGCCCAGCCTCCTGCCTCCCGAAGGCCTGCACAGGCCCAGCCTCTGCCTCCCAGCGGACTCTCCACGCCCAGCTCTCGCCTGACTGCGGCCTCCCCAGGCCAGAGCTCCTCCTGCCTTTCGGCAGCTCCGCCGGGCCCCGCTCCTGCCTCCCAGTGGCCTCACTAGGCCCCGTGCATTTGTCACGGGGAACGGCCTTTCCAGGCCCAGCCTTTGCCTTTCGGCGGCCTCTCCAGGCCCCGAACTTCCTCAGGCCGGCCTTTCCAGGTCCCGTTGCAGCCTCCCGGCCTCCCGTCCTGGCCCAGCTCCTCCTGCTCCCGGCTGCGGCCGCGGGCCCAGCCCCGGCCTCACGACGACCTCTTTGGACTCGGCTCCGGTCCAGCTCCGGCTCCGCGGCCTTTGAAGGCCCCAAAGGTCCTGAAGCCGGGCCCCACGGTGGCCTCTCCGGGCCCGGCTCCTGCCCTCCGACGGCGTCTCCATGCCCCAGACTTCCTCCAGCCAGCGTCTCCAGGCCCAGCTCCTCCTGCCGGCGGCCTCTGCAGGCCCACGGTGGCCTCGAGTCGGCCTCTCCAGGGCTCGCTCCTGCTCCCGGCGGACTCTGCGGGCCCCACTCGTCGCCCAGTCGGCCTCCGCCGGCCCAGCTCCTGCCTCTCCGTGGCCTCTCCAGCTGCCAGACTTCCTCAGGTCAGCCTCTCCAGGACCATCTCTTCCTGCCTGTCACTGGCCTCTTGAGGCCCAGATCCGCTCATGCCTCTGGGCGGACTCCTCAGGCCCAGGACTTCACTTCCAGTCGGCTTCGGCAGGCCCAGCCTCCTGCCTCCCGAAGGCCTGCACAGACCCGGCCTCTGCCTCCCAGCGGGCTCTCCACGCCCAGCTCTCGCCTGAGTTCGGCCTGCCCAGGGCAGAGCTCCTCCTGCCCTTCGGCATCTCCGCCAGGCCCCGCTCCTGCCTCCCAGTGGCCTCATTAGGCCCAGCTCATTCTTCACGGGGAAGCGCCTTTCCAGGCCCAGCCTTTGCCTTTTGTCGGCCTCTCCAGGCCCAGAACGTTCTCTGGCCGGCCTCTCCAGGCCCAGTTACGGCCTCCCAGCCTCCTGTCCAGGCCCAGCTCCTCATGTTCCTGGCTGCAGCCGCAGGCCCTGCTCTGGACTCCCAACAACTTCTTTGGACTCGGCTGCAGCCCAGCTCACGCTCAGCGGCCTTTTAGGCCCCAAACGTCCTGAAGCCGGGCCCCATGGTGGCCTCTCCGGGCCCGGCTCCTGCCCTCCGATGACGTCTTCATGCCCCAGACTTCCTCCAGCCAGCCTCTCCAGGCCCAGCTCCTCCTCCCGGCGGCCTCTGCAGGCCCACACTGGCCTCGAGTCGGCCTCTCCAGGGCTCGCTCCTGCTCCCGGGGGCACCTGCTGGCCCAACTCGTCGCCCAGTCGGCCTCCGCCGGCCCAGCTCCTGCCTCTCCGCGGCCTCTCCAGCGGCCAGACTTCCTCCGGTCAGCCTCTCCAGGCCCAGGTCCTCCTGCCTGCCACTGGCCTCTAGAGGCCCAGCCCCGCTCACGCCTCTGGGCGGCCTCCTCAGGCCCGGGACTTCACCTCCAGTCGGCCGCGCCAGGCCCAGCCTCCCGCCTCCAAAAGATCTGCACGGGCCCGGCCTCAGGCGCCCAGCGGACTCTCCACGCCCAGCTCTCGCCTGACTGTGGCCTCCCCAGGCCAGAGCTCCTCCTGCCTTTCGGCAGCTCCGCCGGGGCCCGCTCCTGCCTCCCAGTGGCCTTCTTAGGCCCGGCGCATTTGTCACGGGGAACGGCCTTTCCCTGCCCAGCCTTTGCCTTTTGGCGGCCTCCCCAGACCCCGACCTTCCTGAGGCCGCCCTCTCCAGGCCCAGTTGCGGCCTCTCGGCCTCCCGTCCATGCCCAGGTTCTCCTGCTCTCGGCTGCGGCCGCGAGCCCAGCCCCGGCCTCACGACAACCTCTTTGGACTCGGCTCCGGCCCAGCTCCCGCTCCGCCGCCTTTGTAGGCCCCAAATGTCCTGAAGCCGGGCGACACGGTGGCCTGTCCGGGCCCGGCTCCTCCCCTCCGACGGCGTCTCCACGCCCCAGACTTCCTCCAACCAGCCTCTCCAGGCCCGGCTCCTCCTCCCGGCGGCCTCTGCAGGCCCACGCTGGCCTCGAGTCGGCCTCTCCAGGGCTCGCTCCTGCCCCCGGCGGCCCCTGCGGGCCCAACTCGTCGCCCAGTCGGCCTCCGCCGGCCCAGCTCCTGCCTCTCCGCGGCCTCTCCAGCGGCCAGACTTCCTCAGATCAGCCTCTCCAGGCCCAGCTCCTCCTGCCGGTCACTGGCCTCTTGAGGCCCAGCCCCGCTCACGCCTCTGGGCGGCCTCCTCAGGCCCAGGACTTGACCTCCCGTGGACCGCGCCAGGCCCAGCCTCCTGCCTCCCGAAGGCCTGCACAGGCCCAGCCTCTGCCTCCCAGCGGACTCTCCACGCCCAGCTCTCGCCTGACTGCGGCCTCCCCAGGCCAGAGCTCCTCCTGCCTTTCGGCAGCTCCGCCGGGCCCCGCTCCTGCCTCCCAGTGGCCTCACTAGGCCCCGTGCATTTGTCACGGGGAACGGCCTTTCCAGGCCCAGCCTTTGCCTTTCGGCGGCCTCTCCAGGCCCCGAACTTCCTCAGGCCGGCCTCTCCAGGTCCCGTTGCAGCCTCCCGGCCTCCCGTCCTGGCCCAGCTCCTCCTGCTCCCGGCTGCGGCCGCGGGCCCAGCCCCGGCCTCACGACAACCTCTTTGGACTCGGCTCCGGTCCAGCTCCCGCTCCGCGGCCTTTGAAGGCCCCAAAGGTCCTGAAGCCGGGCCCCACGGTGGCCTCTCCGGGCCCGGCTCCTGCCCTCCGACGGCGTCTCCACGCCCCAGACTTCCTCCAGCCAGCGTCTCCAGGCCCAGCTCCTCCTCCCGGCGGCCTCTGCAGGCCCACGCTGGCCTCGAGTCGGCCTCTCCAGGGCTCGCTCCTGCTCCCGGCGGCCTCTGCGGGCCCCACTCGTCGCCCAGTCGGCCTCCGCCGGCCCAGCTCCTGCCTCTCCGTGGCCTCTCCAGCTGCCAGACTTCCTCAGGTCAGCCTCTCCAGGACCATCTCTTCCTGCCTGTCACTGGCCTCTTGAGGCCCAGCCCCGCTCACGCCTCTGGGCGGCCTCCTCAGGCCCAGGACTTCACTTCTAGTCGGCTGGGCCAGGCCCAGCCTCCTGCCTCCCGAAGGCCTGCACAGACCCGGCCTCTGCCTCCCAGCGGGCTCTCCACGCCCAGCTCTCGCCTGACTGCGGCCTGCCCAGGCCAGAGCTCCTCCTGCCCTTCGGCATCTCCGCCAGGCCCCGCTCCTGCCTCCCAGTGGCCTCATTAGGCCCAGCTCATTCTTCACGGGGAAGCGCCTTTCCAGGCCCAGCCTTTGCCTTTTGTCGGCCTCTCCAGGCCCAGAACTTTCTCTGGCCGGCCTCTCCAGGCCCAGTTACGGCCTCCCAGCCTCCTGTCCAGGCCCAGCTCCTCATGCTCCTGGCTGCGGCCGCAGGCCCTGCTCTGGACTCCCAACAACTTCTTTGGACTCGGCTGCAGCCCAGCTCACGCTCAGCGGCCTTTTAGGCCCCAAACGTCCTGAAGCCGGGCCCCATGGTGGCCTCTCCGGGCCCGGCTCCTGCCCTCCGATGACGTCTTCATGCCCCAGACTTCCTCCAGCCAGCCTCTCCAGGCCCAGCTCCTCCTCCCGGCGGCCTCTGCAGGCCCACGCTGGCCTCGAGTCGGCCTTTCCAGGGCTCGCTCCTGCTCCCGGGGGCACCTGCTGGCCCAACTCGTCGCCCAGTCGGCCTCCGCCGGCCCAGCTCCTGCCTCTCCGCGGCCTCTCCAGCGGCCAGACTTCCTCCGGTCAGCCTCTCCAGGCCCAGGTCCTCCTGCCTGCCACTGGCCTCTAGAGGCCCAGCCCCGCTCACGCCTCTGGGCGGCCTCCTCAGGCCCGGGACTTCACCTCCAGTCGGCCGCGCCAGGCCCAGCCTCCCGCCTCCAAAAGATCTGCACGGGCCCGGCCTCAGGCGCCCAGCGGACTCTCCACGCCCAGCTCTCGCCTGACTGCGGCCTCCCCAGGCCAGAGCTCCTCCTGCCTTTCGGCAGCTCCGCCGGGGCCCGCTCCTGCCTCCCAGTGGCCCTCTTAGGCCCGGCGCATTTGTCACGGGGAACGGCCTTTCCCGGCCCAGCCTTTGCCTTTTGGCGGCCTCCCCAGGCCCCGACCTTCCTGAGGCCGCCCTCTCCAGGCCCAGTTGCGGCCTCCCGGCCTCCCGTCCAGGCCCAGGTTCTCCTGCTCTCGGCTGCGGCCGCGAGCCCAGCCCCGGCCTCACGACAACCTCTTTGGACTCGGCTCCGGCCCAGCTCCCGCTCCGCCGCCTTTGTAGGCCCCAAATGTCCTGAAGCCGGGCGACACGGTGGCCTGTCCGGGCCCGGCTCCTGCCCTCCGACGGCGTCTCCACGCCCCAGACTTCCTCCAACCAGCCTCTCCAGGCCCGGCTCCTCCTCCCGGCGGCCTCTGCAGGCCCACGCTGGCCTCGAGTCGGCCTCTCCAGGGCTCGCTCCTGCCCCCGGCGGCCCCTGCGGGCCCAACTCGTCGCCCAGTCGGCCTCCGCCGGCCCAGCTCCTGCCTCTCCGCGGCCTCTCCAGCGGACAGACTTCCTCAGATCAGCCTCTCCAGGCCCAGCTCCTCCTGCCTGTCACTGGCCTCTTGAGGCCCAGCCCCGCTCACGCCTCTGGGCAGCCTCCTCAGGCCCGGGACTTGACCTCCCGTGGGCCGCGCCAGGCCCAGCCTCCTGCCTCCCGAAGGCCTGCACAGGCCCAGACTCTGCCTCTCAGCGGACTCTCCACGCCCAGCTCTCGCCTGACTGCGGCCTCCCCAGGCCAGAGCTCCTCCTGCCTTTCGGCAGCTCCGCCGTGCCCCGCTCCTGCCTCCCAGTGGCCTCACTAGGCCCCGTGCATTTGTCACGGGGAACGGCCTTTCCAGGCCCAGCCTTTGCCTTTCGGCGGCCTCTCCAGGCCCCGAACTTCCTCAGGCCGGCCTCTCCAGGTCCCGTTGCAGCCTCCCGGCCTCCCGGCCTGGCCCAGCTCCTCCTGCTCCCGGCTGCGGCCGCGGGCCCAGCCCCGGCCTCACGACAACCTCTTTGGACTCGGCTCCGGTCCAGCTCCCGCTCCGCGGCCTTTGAAGGCCCCAAAGGTCCTGAAGCCGGGCCCCACGGTGGCCTCTCCGGGCCCGGCTCCTGCCCTCCGACGGCGTCTCCACGCCCCAGACTTCCTCCGGCCAGCGTCTCCAGGCCCAGCTCCTCCTCCCGGCGGCCTCTGCAGGCCCACGCTGGCCTCGAGTCGGCCTCTCCAGGGCTCGCTCCTGCTCCCGGCGGCCTCTGCGGGCCCCACTCGTCGCCCAGTCGGCCTCCGCCGGCCCAGCTCCTGCCTCTCCGTGGCCTCTCCAGCTGCCAGACTTCCTCAGGTCAGCCTCTCCAGGACCATCTCTTCCTGCCTGTCACTGGCCTCTTGAGGCCCAGCCCCGCTCACGCCTCTGGGCGGCCTCCTCAGGCCCAGGACTTCACTTCCAGTCGTCTTCGCCAGGCCCAGCCTCCTGCCTCCCGAAGGCCTGCACAGACCCGGCCTCTGCCTCCCAGCGGGCTCTCCACGCCCAGCTCTCGCCTGACTGCGGCCTGCCCAGGCCAGAGCTCCTCCTGCCTTTCGGCATCTCCGCCAGGCCCCGCTCCTGCCTCCCAGTGGCCTCATTAGGCCCAGCTCAGTCTTCACGGGGAAGCGCCTTTCCAGGCCCAGCCTTTGCCTTTTGTCGGCCTCTCCAGGCCCAGAACTTTCTGTGGCCGGCCTCTCCAGGCCCAGTTACGGCCTCCCAGCCTCCTGTCCAGGCCCAGCTCCTCATGCTCCTGGCTGCGGCCGCAGGCCCTGCTCTGGACTCCCAACAACTTCTTTGGACTCGGCTGCAGCCCAGCTCACGCTCAGCGGCCTTTTAGGCCCCAAACGTCCTGAAGCCGGGCCCCATGGTGGCCTATCCGGGCCCGGCTCCTGCCCTCCGATGACGTCTTCATGCCCCAGACTTCCTCCAGCCAGCCTCTCCAGGCCCAGCTCCTCCTCCCGGCGGCCTCTGCAGGCCCACGCTGGCCTCGAGTTGGCCTTTCCAGGGCTCGCTCCTGCTCCCGGGGGCACCTGCTGGCCCAACTCGTCGCCCAGTCGGCCTCCGCCGGCCCAGCTCCTGCCTCTCCGCGGCCTCTCCAGCGGCCAGACTTCCTCCGGTCAGCCTCTCCAGGCCCAGGTCCTCCTGCCTGCCACTGGCCTCTAGAGGCCCAGCCCCGCTCACGCCTCTGGGCGGCCTCCTCAGGCCCGGGACTTCACCTCCAGTCGGCCGCGCCAGGCCCAGCCTCCCGCCTCCAAAAGATCTGCAC